>NW_025534548.1:92500-115000 GCF_020615455.1 Coregonus clupeaformis | reverse complement strand
GGGAGACAGGAACAGTCCGTGAGTGGGGAAGGAGTTGTCACCAGACCTGTTTAAGGGGGGGCCACCCTGCCCGTTCACCGGGAAGGATCTAGCGCTACCTCCGACATATCCAATGTTCCGGCCTGTTACCACAGCCTGAAAGAGGTGTTCAACAAATCCAAGGCGACATCTCTACCCCCACACAGACCCTATGACTGCGCGATTGATCTCCTGCCTGGCACAGCACCTCCCAAGGGTCGTCTGTATTCACTGTCAGCCCCGGAAAGAAAGGCCATGGAGGACTACATTAATGACTCTCTTGCCTCCGGGATAATTAGACCGTCGTCTTCCCCCGCAGGAGCGGGATTCTTCTTTGTCGGCAAGAAGGACGGTTCTCTTCGTCCATGCATAGATTACCGGGGTCTGAACGACATCACGGTTAAGAATCGCTACCCACTGCCCTTACTTTCGTCTGCCTTCGAACTGCTGCAGGGAGCCACTGTATTCACTAAGCTGGACCTTCGCAATGCCTACCATCTGGTGCGGATGAGGAGGGAGACGAATGGAAGACAGCTTCAACACACCAACCGGCCACTATGAATATCTCGTCATGCCCTTCGGCCTCACCAATGCCCCAGCAGTTTTTCAAGCCCTAGTGAATGATATCCTCAGGGACATGCTAAATCGTTCGTATTTGTGTACCTTGACGATATTTTAATATTCTCAAAGACTCTGTCAGAACACACGCACCACGTCCGGTTGGTCCTGCGCCGCCTGCTGGAGAACTCTCTTTTCGTGAAGGCAGAGAAGTGCGAGTTCCATGCCAAGACCGTTTCATTCCTGGGGTATGTGGTGACCCGAGGGCAGCATTCAGATGGATCTCACGAAGGTGTCGGCTGTCACTTCCTGGCCAGTTCCTGAGTCTCGGAAGAAGTTGCAACAGTTCCTGGGCTTTGCCAACTTTCATAGGAGATTCATCAGAAACTATAGCACAGTGGCTGCACCCCTCACGGCGCTAACCAGCACTAAACAACCGTACCAATGGACATCAGCTGCTGATAAGGCCTTCAATATCCTCAAGACATGTTTCACTTCTGCTCCCATCCTCCAGATGCCAGATGCAGCAAGGCAGTTTGTGGTGGAGGTAGATGCTTCGGACGTGGGAGTGGGTGCAGTGCTTTCTCAAAGAGCAGCTGAGGATGGCAAGATGCACCCCTGTGCCTTCTACTCCCGTCGAGCTAACCCCTGCCGAATGCAACTACGACATTGGGAACCGCGAGCTGTTGGCTGTCAAGCTCGCCCTTGAAGAATGGCGGCACTGGTTAGAGGGGTCAAAGGAACCATTCGTAGTGTGGACAGACCACAAGAACCTGGAGTATATCCAAACAGCCAGGAGGCTGAACTCCGTCAACAGCGGTGGTCTCTGTTCTTTACGCGCTTCAATTTCACGCTCTCCTACCGCCCGGGATCTCGCAACATCAAACCTGATGCTCTTTCCCCGGATGTTTCAGAAGGACGAGACCACCGCCATGACAGCTCCCATTCTTCCCAGCCACTTGGTCGTAGCGGCCCTCACCTGGGAGATCGAGAAGCAGGTCATGGAGGCTCTTCGGGACCAGCCAGGTCCAAGCACCAGCGCCCCCAACCGTCTGTTTGTTCCAGCAAATCTCAGGTCACCTGTGATTCAGTGGGGGGCACGAATCCCGTCTGGCCTGTCATCCCGGCATCACTCGCACCCTTCATCTGGTCCGCCAGCGGTTCTGGTGGCGGGGGGATGAGACGGGATGTCCGAGAATTCATCCGAGCTTGTCCCACTTGTAACCGAAACAAGACTCCCAACCAGCCTCCTGCTGGGTTGCTGCAACCCCTACTCATACCCAAGAGGCCCTGGTCCCACGTTTCACTGGACTTTGTTACGGGCCTTCCGCCCTCTGGACGGACACACAGTCATCCTTACCATTGTTGACCGCTTTAGTAAGATGACCCACTTCGTGCCCCTTCCCCAAACTACCCTCTGCTAAAGAGACCTCCCAGGTGGTCCTGGAACATGTGTTTCGTATCCATGGCCTACCCCAGGATATAGTGTCAGACCGGGGCCCGCAATTCTCAGCAACCTTTTGGAAGGAGTTCTGTCATCTCCTTGGGGCCACCGCCAGCCTATCGTCTGGATTCCACCCGCAGTCAAACGGCCAGACTGAACGCATGAACCAGGAGCTGGAGAAGGCACTGAGGTGTGTGGCTTCCCAAAATCCCCGGGCCTGGGCTCAACACCTGCTCTGGGTGGAATATGCCCATAATTCACTCACCAGTTCCTCCACCGGGCTCTCCCCCTTTCAGTGTGTCTACGGGTATCAACCTCCACTGTTTGCCAGCCAGGAGGCGGATGCCACCTGTCCGTCTGCTCTTGCGTATGCCCGCCGCTGCCGCCGCATTGGGCCCAGGCTCGCACTGTGCTCCTGAAGTCTGGAACCAGCTACGCCGTCGGTGCCAACCGACGGAGGACCCCAGCACCTACTTACCGGGTTGGTCAGAAGGTCTGGCTGTCTGCCCGGATCTGCCGCTGCGGGTTGTATCACGAAAGCTGGCCCCTCGCTTCATTGGTCCTTTTCCTGTGCAGAAAGTCATCAGTCCAACGGGCGGTCCGACTTCAGTTGCCCGGCTTCCATGCGGGTCCACCCCACCTTCCACGTCTCCAAGGTCAAGCCGGTCCATGAAAGTCCCCTGGTCCCTGCAGCTCCGGCGCCACCTCCTCCGCGCCTCGTAGATGGCGGTCCTGTCTTCACCGTCCGGCGGCTGCTCCGCTCTAGGCGAAGGGGTAGGGGTCTCCAGTACCTCGTTGATTGGGAGGGATATGGTCCAGAGGAGAGGACCTGGATCCCGGCCAGGAGGATAGTGGACCGGACCCTTATCACTGACTTCCACCGACTACATCCTGATCAGCCTGCAATCCGTAGGGGCCGTCCAAGAGGGGTTCCTAGCCGTCCGGCCCGCCCTGCTCCTGTCTCAGTGCCTGTCCTGTCTCCCCGACCATGACCCTCCAGCTCCTTCTGAGGATGAGGAGATTCACTCGGACCGCTCGGAGGAGTTCTGACCCGCCGCCTGCTCCCCTCCACCCTCCCGGCATGATGTTGTTCTTGGGACTTCTGGGGCCGTCCCTTGGAGGGGGGGTCCTGTCATGAGCACTCTCTCTCCCTGGTAGCAACATTAATTGCATTCAATTATCTTCCACTCTGCTCACCTCCCTCTCTCTACTCAGCCTAACTAGCTCCACCTGCCCTGCTCTGCTCTTGTTACCTGGCCAGCTGCACTGCATTTCCCACTCACCATCCTCACCTTGCCTCACTCTGTTCTAATTACTCTGCCAGCTGAACTGCATTTCCCCACTACCTCTCCCAGTATATCAAGCCCTGGTTTTCAGCCAAGCCCTGTGAGATCGTCTTCAAACCCCGGACCAGTAACCTGCCTGTCTGCGCTCTGACTCCTGTTTGTGATACCGATCCTTTCTTGACTGCCTCCTTGTTCTACTGCCCCGTCTATCCCAACCTGCCTTCTGGACCTCGACTACTCTCCGATCTTCAGCCCCCTCCGGTAACTTCGTTTCTGCCTTCTGTCTCTCACCACGATATTTGCCCAGCCCTGATCTGTACTTCTGCCTGCCATTCATATTGCTGTTGTGTGTGTGTGTTCCCCCAGGTCTCCTACCACCAGATGAGCGTGCCCAGACGCTTCACCACCCTCAGCCCGATACGCCGCTCCATCACTGGGGAACACACACACTAAGCACTTGGACTGACACCCCCGGATTTGGTGACCCCCGGAGCACAGGTACCCACAGGAGGACCCTGAAAGACCCCTGACACCCCTGGGACTCCTCTTCCCGCCTGTAACCTTGAATAAAGAACTCTGAATTTGAACTTGCGCTCTTGGGTCCTCTTCTGTTCTTGACAGAATCATAGTGCTTGGCATTTCCTATTTGAGGTATGAGTCACGTTTGTTTTAGTACCACGGTCACTGCTAACCTCGACCACACAGAATAACAAACACAGGCTTCCTTAGACCTCCTATCTCCCAGAATCAGACGGTCCAGTTCTATCTCGACACAAGTAGCACAAACAGCACACCAGTGAGTGTTAACCAAACAGTGGATTCCCAATACATCTCTCCAACACAAACACAAATATTGAATCAAAGACAGACGCTTACAACATGAGGATGACTGGCTGGGTTTATGAGCTCACTCTGCAGGGCTGGGAAGGAGATCAGATCAGCCTTTCAAAGAAGAGAACCGACCAGCTACTAATGCATCACCAGCGTGACGTATAACTGCTGTTACTTCGGTCTTTCAATAGAATCCATAAACCGATTAGGGCCAGGACGATGCCAGTATAGTGGTATCATGGCAAGGAAACAAAACACCAAGCGGATTTAACTTATTTAGGAAAACAGTCCTAATGTTGGAAACAAACATCATTATGTTGTCATCCAGAATCACGTATCTATTTCCAAGCTATAGCATACAATATTTTACATACAGCAGGGTTTTAAAGGACTAAAGAGTCTCGTCTGCTTCGTGTTTTCATTTTTGCCATGGAAAAAATATTGTGATACTGGTATCGTCACAGTCCTCAAACCAATAGGTTGATTTGTTAGCTGGTGATTGAAACTAACAGCTGCAGAGATTTTGACGAGGTCTGTTAGGGGGAATCACATCTGTGGTTTATCCTTACATTCCTCCAACTCTCTTCAGGCAGTCCACTATCTCGCTGAACACTCATTTTGAGAGGATCATCTTCTCATACTGTCTATCTGCCTGCAGGAGGAGGGAACCACAGAGAGGGAACCACAGAGAGGGAACCACAGAGAGGGAACCACAGAGAGGGCAGGATGAACAACAGTGAGGCCGTGCTTTACTCATGGAAATACTCAGAGACAGGCACAGAAGGGGCTCTTCTCTTCCCTGACAGACTTTATTTCCACTGGGTCCTCTGGGGGGTACTTTGAAAAAGGCGTACCTCAGGGGTCCGTTGTGGAGCCGCTCAAAGATGCCCGCCACCATACCAGAGCATCACTCTCTTCTTGTTATCCTTTGATTAATTCAAAAAAGCAAGAGAGCTGGTTTTTCATATCCTACATGTGTTTGTGTGAGGACTCAACCAGCATGAGGAATTTTCAATGTCAAAATCCGCTCAGAAATGCAAGGGCCTGTGGAGGGGTTTTGTCTGCGACTTTCAGACAACCGGTGGTCTACTAAGAATGCCATTGACTGAAACTCAGTTAGAACCACTTCAATATCACTAAAGGAGCTGTTTTAAAAGGACCACTTGATAGAGAGGTTAAAATATGTACGTATTTGCAGATTATAGGCACTTTACATCTACCAGCCTATGGTGCCCTTTTCCCAGCAACTCCCTCATAAAAACCAAGCTCCTTATTAGGAAATTATACACATCCCCACACCCCCACACACACCCCCACCTCACACACTGCTCCCAATTAACAGTGTTTCTCTCTCTTTCAGGGAACGGGGCACGTATCCTTCAAAGATGCCTCCTTTCAAAGGTTTTATCTGTTGTGGTTTTGTTCGCCGGCTTCTCTCTTATGAGGGAGGCATTAAAGAGAACCAGGGAGAGGCGTGAAGCGCCTTCGTCAGACACACACACACACCACGTGTCGGAGTACAGTACACACACTCTTAAACCAGGCCCCACTAGGCCTCACCACTACTACTGCCTGAGGAGGGGGAACAAGCACAGTGTGGAGAAGAGAGCACGCCTCACATTCCGACACCTCTAGTCACAGAAGCCGCGGGAAATACTATGACGGCCGAGGGATATGGAGAACGGACTGGGTTCATCACATCTCTACTAACGGCTGTGACAGATAACACCAAGTATGCACTGGGATGGCAAGGGGCCTGGGTTTGGAATTCCAGGGGGGTACAGTAAGTGACAGAAACTTCCTCAAAGAGAGGAGCCTGCAGAGGAGGAAGGTTCTCTTGATCCTCTGCACCACCTCCCTCCCCAAAAATAAGAGTGAATCAGGAGAGTGCCGCATTGACACGATCACAGGGAGAGAGGGAGAGAGGGAGAGACAGAGAGAGTTTCCTCTGCCAGGGATGTCTCTGGTAAAAGGGGAGTGTTCGATCAGCTTTTTGACACGAGGGGAGAGACACGAGGGGAGGTGTGCCTCATTAAGGCGGAGGGGGACGGATTCAATTAAATTCACCACAAGCGATTGTTTTGGAGAGAGAGAAACTGACTGCAACCGCATCTGTCAACTGGAGGAAACATTTGGAGTCGTTTGTTAGGGTTTTCTGTCCAGCCAAACAAACAACATGCTCAATACTAGAATTAAATTGCGCTTATTCTCTAACGATGATTGTATAAATTACCATCACATTCATAAATGTTGGAATAATTCACAATCTGAAAAGCTAGAGGGGCTCCATGGAGTTAAACTACATTCCACTATGTCTACGCGCTAAAATGGCACCCTATTCCATATAGTGCACTACTTTTGACCAGACCATATGGGCCTGCTCAAAGGTAGTGCACTAAATAGGGAATATGGTGCCATTTGGGACACATCCTATATTAAGTAAACGGGTCTGACAGAAAAGAGAAAATGATTACAAAGAGGTCTCTAAATCAGATGTCATGGAGGGAAAAAGGAAGGACACTGCTTCAAGGTGAATCCGTTTCCCCCCCCATCAATGCATTCATTACAGCACTTAAAGAGACCCACACAAAGTTAGCCAAACCAGCCAGTATGTGATCTGAACCTACACACAAACCACAACAACAGATTGACAAAGAAACTGCCTACCCAACTTCTTTCTTTCATGTGAAACTCAACTAGGCAGTCAGCCTGAACCTACCCTTGTCTGTTCCACTGACGGTAAACATTAACAGCTTCTCATTCACTCTCCTCTACCCTTTCTCTTCATTCGGACTCTTTAAGCCCCTTAAATAGAGACTCACGGTTCAACATGTCGTGCATCATTGTCTCAGTTTCCCTGACTCATTATTTTATTTTCTTGCTAACAGCTCTGACTCAGGGTGCAATTCCATCCAGCTAACAAACGCTGTCAGGCAACGACAGAACAAACACTGTCTGGCAACGACAGGACCTATCATCCTAACAGAAGCCCTAACCTCAGCCGTGCCACTCTCAGCGTTCATAGAGAATAATGACATCAGGACACACACACACACACACACACACACACACCTCGCACACATAAGCCCACACCCCCTCCTCCCTCCATCCAAGCTCCCCGAAGCAGCTACAACTATCTATTCTCCAGTGAGGCTAGCTACATAGCTGTCAATGTACCTGTTATGAAGCCATCTCCCTCAGCGTCAGGCTCCTGTACAGATAAACAATCAGCTTTCACGCCAGTGTGAGAGTACCTTGCGGCGAGCAGATGGACTGATTTACAGTCGGAGCACAATGCAGTGTCTATGGCTGCGCAGGTACTGCCGGCAACCTGCAGTGGCCCCTTAATACCTCTGGGGGGAGCCAGCCAGCTACCAAGGAGAAACAGAGCCTCGGGGCTTGAGGGACTGAAGCAGACCTGTCTGTGACTTTATACAGGCCAAGGGTATTCACTGTGCTGTGGAAGTCGAAGCAGTGGACTTTTATCACTGATATGTGTAGCAGAGAAGAATGGGCTTTAAAACACACACTCACAAACACATGCACACACACACACTCACACCTAAACACACTCATTAACACCCAGTTGTTCATATGAGGACGAGCCCAAACATGACACTGAGGTGGACACGGACATATGCACTCATGCACCTGCACGCTTCACACCACAGCAATAATATTTTAAATGCAACAATAGCAAATAATGTATACAGGTTTGCTTATGTGCCTTTGGATATCAGCCAGAGCCAGACTTGATTTAGCTGTTGCTGTTTTTCTCTGATTTCATGGTAGTTTTCCATTGGTACCACTAGTCTTCCCAGCACCACATGAGACAGACCAGAGATGAATGACATAATGGCAATGAATCCTTAGTTTGTCAGGAGATTTGAGAGGTGGGCTGGGAGAGATAAAGAGAGGGAGGTTGTGTCTGGGGTTGTGTCTGGGGTTGTTTCTGGGGTTGTGTCTGGTGCGCGCGTGGATCGCTCGGCGCCCCTCCATCAGACGTCAAATCCTAACGGGACCCTCCACAGTGGGGGGTGAAGTGGGGATTGTGGGTCCTCATTTCTGCGGCAATGGGATGGGTCACCCCCTAGATTTTCAATGGGATGGGACACCCCCTGGCTGTTCAACGGGATGGGACACCCCCTGGCTGTTCAATGGGATGGGACACCCCCTGGCTGTTCAATGGGATGGGACACCCCCTGGCTGTTCAATGGGATGGGACACCCCCTGGCTGTTCAACGGGATGGGACACCCCCTGGCTGTTCTGGCTGTTCAATGGGATGGGACACCCCCTGGCTGTTCAATGGGATGGGACACCCCCTGGCTGTTCAATGGGATGGGACACCCCCTGGCTGTTCAATGGGATGGGACACCCCCTGGCTGTTCAATGGGATGGGACACCCCCTGGCTGTTCAATGGGATGGGACACCCCCTGGCTGTTCAATGGGATGGGACACCCCCTGGCTGTTCAATGGGATGGGGCACCCCCTGGCTGTTCAATGGGATGGGACACCCCCTGGCTGTTCAATGGGATGGGACACCCCCTGGCTGTTCAACGGGATGGGACACCCCCTGGCTGTTCAATGGGATGGGACACCCCCTGGCTGTTCAACGGGATGGGGCACCCCCTGGCTGTTCAATGGGATGGGGCACCCCCTGGCTGTTCAATGGGATGGGGCACCCCCTGGCTGTTCAATGGGATGGGACACCCCCTGGCTGTTCAATGGGATGGGACACCCCCTGGCTGTTCAATGGGATGGGACACCCCCTGGCTGTTCAATGGGTTGGGACACCCCCTGGCTGTTCAATGGGATGGGACACCCCTCCTGGCTGTTCAATGGGATGGGTCACCCGTGGATGCTCCCACAGGTTAGCTAAGGAGGTAAAGCTGTCAGTGTGTGGTACCTATGTGTCTGTACCCCTGTCCCCTTACTACAGCTAAACACCCCGTTTCCCTCTCCCTCCCTCCCTCCCCCCTCTCTCCTTTCCATCTCTCTCTCTCTCTCCTTTCCATCTCTCTCTCTCTCTCTCTCTCTCTCTCTCTCTCTCTCTCTCTCTCTCTCTCTCTCTCTCTCTCTCTCTCTCTCTCTCTCTCTCTCTCTCTCTCTCTCTCTCTCTCTCTCTCTCTCTCTCTCTCTCTCTCCTACAGGCAGGTCACAGTCGTCTAGACACAGACAGAGAGAGAGAATTGTCTGGCTAACAGAGAACATGACAAATGTCCCCCTCTCTCGGGGTCTGAGGGTTCTGCTGACATGATCACTGGTGACATGGTCTGAAGGTCACAATCGCAGCGACATCCTATGCTGAGTCACAAATGATACCCTATTCCCTATATAGTGCACTATTTTCTATCAGAGCCCTATTGACCCTGATCAAAAATATTGCACTATAGGGAATAGGGTGTCATTTGGGACGTAGATATTGCCTCCTTGTACAGAGTGGTGAGAAATCGAAACACAACAATCTTGATTTGGTTTACTGTTCCCTCTTATAACAGTTAGTGGCTAATAGCTGGTAGATGTACAGTATATCTCATCAATACAGTCAAGGGAGTGTACAGGGATTGCAATGGGACCGGGATCAATATCCACATTAGAAACCACCTATTGAGTCTACAGTGTATTCGAACATGATTGGATAGTAACCGACTGCTATTTGTGAATCAAACACCAAGGAGTGACTGACAATGCTGTCTATGGGTAGTCTATGGGTAGTCTATGGGTAGTCTATGGGTAGTCTATGGGTAGTCTATGGGTAGTCTATGGGTAGTCTATGGGTAGTCTATGGTCCCTGGTCAATAGGGTGTCATTAGAGACTCAGCCCTACTCTCTGAGCCGATTCAGTCAGGGGCTCTCTAATACAGGGTCATTGTATTTGAGGGTTGATTATACATAGGCATCACTCTCTGCAATGTTACCATGAACCCTAGGGACCTGAACCTCAGCAATAGTAAATGGAGATTGGATGAAGAGAGGTACCGTTCACACTCACACTCACTCCCGTAAAAAAATCCAAGCATGGCAAAGAGACAATTCCTGCAAGTTGGACGGGGCCAGGAGAGACATCCTTCCCAATGCAAGGCATTTCCACTGTTAGCCTGTATAGACTACTCCCATGGGCATGACACATCTTCAAACACCATTTTTTTCAGAGAAACTCTCACCATCTTGTCTTCAGAGGAGAGTGGGCCTCCTATTCCATCCAATCTGACTATGGTGTGTCTCAAATGGCACCCTATTCCCTATATAGTGCACTACTTTTGACCATATATATTTTGGGGCGCAACCTTTAAATAGGTCCATAGTGAAGTGAACACCTTCGTAACCACACCAACTATCAATCATTGCTGAGGCTATGTGTGTTACAAAAAATTGGTCAGGCCCCGACTTGGTCGGTTTGAAAATGAATCTGTCCAATCATATCGAGGGGCGGCGGAGTTTGTCTTTGAAATCACAGACGCACATTCCTGGTGGATCTAGGTGATTTTCACTTAGCCTTGATGAAGCCGTCTCGCTCTGAAGGAATGTCACTTGGAATTTCCAGAACGTCATGAACTGTGCTTAACCCATCTGAATCTATCTCTCTCCCTCTCTCTCTCTCTCTCTCTCTCTCTCTCTCTCTCTCTCTCTCTCTCTCTCTCTCTCTCTCTCTCTCTCTCTCTCTCTCTCTCTCTCTCTCTCTCTCTCTCTCTCTCTCCCCCTCCCTCCCTCCCTCTCTCTCCCTCTCCCTCCCCCTCTCTCTCTCTCGCTCTCTCTCCCTCCCGCTCTCTTCTCCCTCTTCTCGCTCTCTCTCTCTCTCTCTCTCTCCCTCCCTCTCTCTCTTCTCCCTCTCTCTCTCTCTCTCTCTCTCTCCCTCCCTCCCTCCCTCTCTCCCTCCCTCTCTCTTCTCCCTCCCTCTCTCTCTCTCCCTCCCTCCCTCCCTCTTCTCCCTCTCTCTTCTCCCTCTCTCTCTCTCCCTCCCTCTCTCTTCTCCCTCTCTCTCTCCTTCTCTCTTCTTCCTCTCTCTTCTCCCTCTCTCTTCTCCCTCTCTCTCTCTCCCTCCCTCTCTCTCTCTCCCTCTCCCTCTCTCTCTCGCTCTTCTCCCTCTCTCTCCCTCTCTCTTCTTCCTCTCTCTTTTCCCTCTCTCTTCTCTCTCTCTCTCTCTCTCTCCCTCCCTCCCTCCCTCCCTCCCTCCCTCCCTCCCTCCCTCCCTCCCTCCCTCCCTCCCTCCCTCCCTCCCTCTCTCTTCAACCTCTCTCTCTCTCTCTCCCTCCCTCTCTCTCCCCCCTCTCTCTCTCTCTCTCTCTCTCTCTCTCTCTCTCTCTCTCTCTCTCTCTCTCTCTCTCTCTCTCTCTCTCTCTCTCTCTCTCCCTCTCTCTTCTCACCCCCTCTCTCTCTTAAATAATTGCATGGCGGGGTGCAGTTTGGATGGATTCTGTTGTTGGATGCGCTCACACACGTCAATCAAGGATTCTCTCAGTACTGCAAGCTGACGGAAGGATGGACATGGACCAGTAAGGGGGGCCGAGGGGAGAGAAATGGTGGATCACTGTGACCCAAAAAGCATATTTTCCCTATCTAGTGCACCAGGGTCCATAAGGCTCTGGTCAAAAGTAGTGCGCTAAATAGGAAATAGGGTGCCATTTGGGAGACAGCCTGAGAATGACAGCCTCAGATCAGCCAGCAATTAAGCAGCTCGGTCGTGGAGCGATGACAACTCCTGCTGGCACATCACTTCTCGTCTAGAGTCAGACAGTCAGTCTCTCTCACTGCCGCTAGCCCTCCTCCTCACACCAGTCAGCCAGTCAGTCAGTCAGACAGTCAGACAGTCAGTCTCTCTCACTACCACTACCCCTCCTCCTCACAGAGAGAGAGAGAGAGAGAGAGAGAGAGAGAGAGAGAGAGAGAGAGAGAGAGAGAGAGACAGACAGACAGACAGACAGACAGACAGACAGACAGACAGACAGACAGACAGACAGACAGACAGACAGACAGACAGACAGACAGACAGACAGTGAGAGAGAGAGAGAGAGAGAGAGAGAGAGAGAGAGAGAGAGAGAGAGAGAGAGAGAGAGAGAGAGCAGGCAGAATAACTCACTGGGAGAGAGTGTGAGAGAGTACAGGCAGACGGGCGCACAGGGAGAGAGCGAGAGATAGAGAGACAGACAGCCAGAGACAGATTTAAGTTGAGCGGCGTCTCTCTCTATCCTGTTGCCAATTTGCACAGTTAGAATAATAAACAAGCACTGACACATGGGCTAAAGCAGCTCACTGAGAGACTCAAGGAGACAGGGATGCATTATGCATCCATTATGGGTAATGACCGATCTGTAGCTTTTCTACATGCTGCAGAATCTGTAATCTCCCACAGACCATACACACGCACACACAATACACACACGCTGTGTGTTCGGCAGTTTATGAGAGTTGTGCAAACAGTGTGTGTGTGTACTGTGTGTACTGTGTGTGTGTCACCACACCATGGTTACCACAGTGTGCGAGTCTGAGGCAGTGTCTGGCTTGCAGGCCACAGGCTGTGACGTCACTTTGGCAAAGGACACAACCCCGCCCTGACTGAGAGAGAGTGAGGTGGCTAGGGGCCTTGACAAGCTAGGGGCTGCGTCCCAAATGACTATCCCTTTACAGTGCACTATTTTTTTGTATTTTACCCCCTTTTTCTCCCCAATTGCGTGACATCCAACTGCGATCCAATTACGATATTGTCTCATCGCTGCAACTCCCCAACGGGCTCGGGAGAGGCAAAGGTCGAATCATGCGTCCTCCAAAAACATGACCCGCCAAACCGCGCTTCTTAACACCCGCCCGCTTAACCCGGAAGCCAGCTGCACCAATGTGTCAGAGGAAACACTGTTCAACTGACGACCGAAGTCAGCCTGCAGGCGCCCGGCCCGCCACAAGGAGTCGCTAGTGCGCGATGAGCTAAGTAAAGCACCCCCGGCCAAACACTCCCCCTAACCCGGACAACGCTGGGCCAATTGTGCGCCGCCATATGGGACTCCCGGTTTCGGCTGTTTGTGACACTGCCTGGGATTGAACCCGGGTCTGTAGTGACGCCTCAAGCACTGCCTTAGAATGCTGCGCCACTCGGGAGGCCCTATTGTGTACTACTCTGGTCGAAAGTAGTGCACTATATAGGGAATAGGGTGCCATTTGGGACACTGCCTCAGTAAACATATTTTGGCCACCCGCCTCTTGTCTCGCCTCTCTTAAATGACGGGTTCAGCTGGTCGTGACATCTTGTTGGGTTACCAAGATCTTGGTTACGGCTCGCCACCGTCTGGCTGTGAGTCACACTGTGTTTTTGTTTTTGTCAACTCGCTCGTCAAAAAACAAACGCAATCATTATCAACTGGCCGCCAGGTTGACTCTGTCAGACAGAGATAACACAGGGGTCGATAACAGTGTGCCGAGAACGCTCGCTGATTCAAAATGGAGGGGAGACTATTTAAGCTAAATTCAAAGGAGAAATTACCTCAAAGGAGGCCATTGGAAACGTTGTTGTAATGAGCAGCTTAGCTGTCAGCTGTAGAATAACAAATGATATACAGCATGCTGTCATGTATCCTATACTATCCTCATCCTATCAAAGTGACATTCCTAATTATTGGCCTTCATATTGTGGTACACAAAGTTTCCCTGCTTCAAAGCCACTCGTCTACTGCTGGCGCTCCTCTTTACAAGCGTTCCGACGCTTCCGACTGACACTCTGCTATTCCAGGACTCCTCAGAGCTCTGTAATCAGCGGTCCACGTGCCGAGAGACCGGACCTGCATCCCAAATGGAATTATATTCCCTACATAGGGCCCATTGGGCTTTGGTTAAAAGTAGTGCACTGTATATAAGGAATAGGATGCCATTGAGTGCCATTTGGAACGCAGCCCTGGAGGTTCCTCCCCCTACAGATCAATTAGGAGAGAGAAACATAAAACAAGCAAACGTGTTAATTAGTAATTAGTAATTAGTAATTAGTCATTAGTCATTAGTCATTAGTCATTAGTCATTAGTGGTCCCTGATTCACACAGAGGCCTGCTGCTGCCAGAGATAGACATACACACACACACACACATCCTGATCATCACGGTATACCTATTCACCCTCCAAAAGTCCCAAACCATCCCAAAATAAAAACTCTAGTATAACAACTGAGTCATGCAGGACTCATAAAATCATTCAACAAGAGCTAGGCCACAACCACTGACCTGCAAAGTACTGTTGGCGCCATTAGAGGAAATGATAGATGAGCTGTATGGATGTGATTCACTGTGTGTTTGTATCAGGAAGTGATTAGTCACACTTCCTGGTATTGTTAGAATTGTTAGAATGGTTAGAAATGATCAAATCAAAGGGGTGAGTCAAATCCCGGGGTTGACTCGCTCTCAGTCCACTTTGACCTGTAACCTGACCTGGCATCTCAGCAATGTTCCCACACCACACGCACACACGGTCCCTCCATCTCTCCATTTCTGAGTCATCCCCTCTCCCTCTCTCTTTTCAATTCGACCCAACTAAACCCTGAAATGAATGTGACACTCGTCTCCCTCTCTTCCTCTGGCATTTATTAAGAAGGTCTGTCGTGCCATGTTCTTCCTCCCTCCCTCCCATCGCCCACCTGGGGTGTCCTGAACTTGGGCTGGCCCCTCGTGGGATCCTCACTGAAGGGTTTAAGCCCCAACCCCCTCCCCCTGGGACTTCTGCTGCACTCCCGCCAAATGTCAACACCTTGGCCTGTTACATGGATCCTCCCTCTCTGTGGTGGGGGGGAGATTATAGAAGCCTGTTCCCCCTTGCTTCACCCCTCCACCCTTACTCACAGAAGTACTGAGGTGGGTTAAGAAAATCTGATGAGTCACCACTCTCTCCAAAGCCCATCGGTTGGCAACATCTGCCCGACTGCACAGAGTTCCATTGGCAGTTAGAGCAATGATGTAATGAATGAGAATGTTATACCTGAATATCAATGACATAATGATTTGTGGAGAGCTGAGAGGTTGTTGGCCTTGGCAGTGTAAAGCTAACACGAGCTGGAGTGTTTTGGGTTTGTTTAAACGTGACCTCTTTCAATGTGATATTTTTGGGATGAATTTAGCCTCTGATCTAATCTGACAATTTTATTTGCCAGGTATTACTCGTCTTCTATTTGAATCAATCTGCGTCATCAGCTGGTCAGCGAAAGTGAAACGGTTGGATTAATGAGGGTTTGATGTGGATCTTCGGCTAGACTGTCTGGAGCCTGATCTCTGTCACTGCAACATCTCCAACATCTCCAGACAGACGCATTACCACCTGCAGCCAGCAGAGAGCGCCACCTCCCCCACCACCACACTAAAACTGCCTCAACCCCAATCCCAGCCGAGCAGCAGAATCAATGGAATTCATGAAGAAGACGGGAATGAAAAGAGCAGGGCTGGAAAAATGGAGAAGATGCTGAGTCACTCAGTCCTCAAGAGTGGTTTGAGAGAGAAAGCACACGACAGTCCACCTCAAAGAGAGAGCGGCTGTAATTGCAATGTGGTAGAATCTTTGGTGGGCTATGAGGCATACTTCCCTGTTGCTCCCAGCCATGACCTATAAACACGCTCTCCTGGCCCTAGCCCTGGGCTGCTGAGGAGTGCTAGAGGACGGCCATCACTTATCCTCAGCTGTCTGGGAGAGCGTCTAAGGCAGACTTCAACCCCATAACCTCTACCCCCCAGCCCCTCATCTCACTCGCCCAGATCACATGACAGGGGCTCATCCACCATGCTACGGGGTGAAGTTTCCCCTAGGTACAGATCTAGGATCAGCTTCCCTCCTCCAATCCTAACCTTATCCATTCGTGGGGGAAATGCTAAACTGATCCCAGATCAGCGTTTAGGGGCAACTAAACCCTACTCCCCAATCCACCACACATCGTCCACAACAGGGAGAGGTGGGACATTACTCATCCTCCAGGCTGGCAGACAAGCAAGCTGGGAGAGGTCGGGGGGGTCAAGCTGAGATTCTGACACTCTGCTGGGGGGATCTGAGCACGTGTCCTGGGGGGATCCGATGTCTTATTGACTGGCTGGCACTCCTGTCACAAAGGACAAAGGGAGCGTTTGACCCCGTCTCGCCTTAGCCAGACAGGCATCTTCCTTCACTGTCATCACCTCATGCTGTACACATAACAACAATATACTAAAAAGCTATACCCTCTATATAACCTCCATTACCACATGAAAAAACCTGCCTTTCAAGCCTTATAACTGTGGGCTATGTTGATGTTGCTATGTGTGAGCCTGTGACACCTTCATTTCCCTCTGGAAATCAATCAAGTTCAAATCAAAACAAAAACATCTAATTCAATTAAAATATGTTGGCAGGCCTTTACCAGCAGAGGGACCTGCAGACCAGGACAAACAGGCCAGCTTGTTTTAAAGGCACTTTCTCCTGTGTTACTGCAAATCCTCCCCTCCCCAGTGTTAACACAGGATCTTCTGGTAGAGTGATCCTCCCTCCCCAGTGTTAACACAGGATCTTCTGGTAGAGTGATCCTCCCTCCCCAGTGTTAACACAGGATCTTCTGGTAGAGTGATCCTCCCTCCCCAGTGTTAACACAGGATCTTCTGGTAGAGTGATCCTCCCTCCCCAGTGTTAACCCAGGATCTTCTGGTAGAGTGATCCTCCCTCCCCAGTGTTAACCCAGGATATTCTGGTAGAGTGATCCTCCCTCCCCAGTGTTAACCCAGGATCTTCTGGTAGAGTGATCCTCCCTCCCCAGTGTTAACCCAGGATCTTCTGGTAGAGTGATCCTCCCTCCCCAGTGTTAACCCAGCATCTTCTGGTAGAGTGATCCTCCCTCCCCAGTGTTAACCCAGGATCTTCTGGTAGAGTGATCCTCCCTCCCCAGTGTTAACCCAGGATATTCTGGTAGAGTGATCCTCCCTCCCCAGTGTTAACCCAGGATCTTCTGGTAGAGTGATCCTCCCTCCCCAGTGTTAACCCAGGATCTTCTGGTAGAGTGATCCTCCCTCCCCAGTGTTAACCCAGCATCTTCTGGTAGAGTGATCCTCCCTCCCCAGTGTTAACCCAGCATCTTCTGGTAGAGTGAAGCCTAAGCCCTGGGTTTAGAGAGAGGCTAGCTGAGCTCTATCACCACAGGGTTAGAGAGGGGGATTAACCCATCCACACCGAAACAATTGGCACCCTATTCCCATAGGACTCTGGTCAAAAGAAGTGTCCTTCATAGGGAATAGGGTGCCAATTGGGATGCAGCCTTACTGACTTACTGTACAGAACACAGTGGCTAGAACACACAGGGAGGCATGTCAGTGTATAGGCTAGATGAGTGACATCTCAGTTTGTATTGTATTAGTAGTATGTTATGCCAGGTCTTCTAACAGACCATGACAATCCATTCAGATCATTTATTTGTAAAGAAACTGACACATAAAAACTTAAATATAGGCTATCAAATGGTCAAATTAGATCCATGGAGATCATGAGCAAAATGAACAGGGAAAAAAAAGAATCATTCTCTCTGACTAATCTGCAATATGATTTCAGAACTTCCAGTAACAAGTTTACGTAATCTGGGTGCTACCAAAGGGTTAAACCACAAAAAACGGGTTAAACAGCACTGCGGTTAACAGCTCTGGTTGCATGTATCATGTGTGACATTTACTGTAAGAGCAGCGTGGATGTGTAAAACATCTGCCCTTAGTCTGGGAGCTGCTCTGAGTCAGCTGTGACGTGGCGTGAGTCACGGCCATGTGAGTGACGTTCACCCCCTGGTGTTTTTGTTTTTGTTTCTCTAATAGAGGGGCAGGGGCGCTCGCCGAACTGCATCCAGTCAGCCCCTCATTCCAGCCCAGTGTGTCACTGCTCTGCTCCTCTCTCTCTCTCTCTCTCTCTCTCTCTCTCTCTCTCTCTCTCTCTCTCTCTCTCTCTCTCTCTCTCTCTCTCTCTCTCTCTCTCTGCGTCTGCTCTGTAATCGGGAACCATGTGACTTGGCACAATGGGCAGCTCCCTCAGCGAAGGTTAGAGGTCACCAGGCCCACACTCGTTCAGGATTTCCTCTCACTAGCTTTCTAAAAATGGACCCAGCTGCATTCGCCAAGAGGGAGAAGGGAGGGACGCTGTCCCCTTGACAAGAGTCCCCCTCACTCTCACCCTACAAACCCTCCCTTCCCACTCTTTCCCTCCCCCTTCCACCTCTCTGTTCCGCACTTCCTAGTCAGCTTTCCTGCCTGTGTCTCTCTCTCTCCCTGACTGTACCACAGTTAGCCTGTGTTTCTCTCTCTCTCTCCCTGACTGTACCACAGTTAGCCTGTGTTTCTCTCTCTCTCTCCCTGACTGTACCACAGTTAGCCTATGTTTCTCTCTCTCTCTCCCTGACTGTACCACAGTTAGCCTGTGTTTCTCTCTCTCTCTCCCTGACTGTACCACAGTTAGCCTGTGTTTCTCTCTCTCCCTGACTGTACCACAGTTAGCCTGTGTTTCTCTCTCTCCCTGACTGTACCACAGTTAGCCTGTGTTTCTCTCTCTCTCCTGACTGTACCACAGTTAGCCTGTGTTTCTCTCTCTCCCTGACTGTACCACAGTTAGCCTGTGTTTCTCTCTCTCCCTGACTGTACCACAGTTAGCCTGTGTTTCTCTCTCTCCCTGACTGTACCACAGTTAGCCTGTGTTTCTCTCTCTCCCTGACTGTACCACAGTTAGCCTGTGTTTCTCTCTCTCCCTGACTGTACCACAGTTAGCCTGTGTTTCTCTCTCTCTCTCCCTGACTGTACCACAGTTAGCCTGTGTTTCTCTCTCTCCCTGACTGTACCACAGTTAGCCTGTGTTTCTCTCTCTCCCTGACTGTACCATGGTTAGGGGCCATCGCTGGCACGCACTCAAGACACGGTGGCATGCCGCAGCCTTCCGCTCTTTCAACTGGTGCAGCTACACAAACAATGTTAGAGGATGAGGGACAGAGAGAACGGAGCACACGACCAAACAGGGGAAAGTCATCTGACTCTGTGTGACAAGCACCTTCTAGTTAGAATAGAGGCTTTTGGGAAAAGGAAAGGAAAGGAATGGTGGAAAACGGAAACATGTTTTTTCATGAGCGAACAGAGTGGACTTCATGGCAAAACAAACATGGCTATTTTGGACTTTAGTCTTGACTTTCATGGTTCAAGCGAGGAACAGCCTGGACTTTCAACTCACAGAAGTTTTGGCCGGTGTGTTCTCCTGCTGCTCCCATTGTTTGTCAGTGACTTGACAAAACACAATATGTTTTAGCTCCAGGACACATAGACTCAGGAGCCTGTGAAGCCAAAACCTGTGGCCTCGCAACATCAATGCACTAAAAAGATCTCTCCGTGAGAGGGAACCAGCTTTGTAGATAGGACGAACGAGTGCACTCTGAAGAAAGCACTTGTCAAGATCATGAAACAAGAAAAAACTTATTTTTTTCATTCCTCCTTAGCATTCACTTGGCAGGTTGGGAAAAAGAGACGTCGAAGGCTTTTCTTAAGATCTGCCTTTATCAGCTTTTTAAATCTTGGGAGCCTTCATCACGGCACTTTTAAAAGCGCTCTTTAAGAGAGCGTCAACAGCTTCAGGTACTTTTCCTCCTGTTCAGAGAGGCCTATTAACTCCTCCAGGGAGAACCGACTGCTGACACACCCAGGGAAGGGGAGGACTGATCGGGTAACAAGGCCAGTCCAATGGGCTAATGCTGTTATTTATGGCTTGGCCCTAATGGACTTGATCACAAGGCTTAGTCGATCGTAGGATCTCAAAGGTAGAGACAAGTAACTGCAGTGTATGTCTGTCTTGATTGACAGCCTTGTAACCAACCCTCCTCCTCAAGGGTTGAAGAAGGCTGGAGAGGGGGAGTGCTTCTCTCCTCCTCTCCTTTTCACAGAGGTGGAGCATTAGAGTGATAGAGAGGGATGTGTCTGACTTGAGACACTGACCGTTTTTCCACTGTTTGCCCTGTGTCTAGACCCACGGTCAACTCAGTAGACCAATAAAAAGGCAGCCCATTGTAGTAGCAGGTCTAAAAATACTGAAGAAAGGCTGCACTGTGTGGTGGAGGAGGAGTATTGAGTGCATTGAAATACCTCTCTACACGGCTCCTCTGACCGTCTTTGCCCCTGCTTAGAGCTGGGGAGAAGTTCTCTCTCTAACACTGTGACCCTGTGCAGTTAAAGGGAACGGTTTTTGGACTCGGTGGAAGGAAACATGCAATTAGGAGTCGTGACCCTTGCGGAATGCACTCGCATACAAACTCTTAATTCATTTTGTGTGTGTGCATGTGTGTGCGTGTTTGTTGGTGTGTGTGTGTGGGGGGGTAAATACATAAATAAAATATCAATGTGGGGTTTTGATCAAAGTTTTACGGGAATCGTTTGATGTGCGCACGAACACATATTACAAGAAGTCCAGTGTATTTTAATGCTGATTATGTAGCTGAACAGTTGGCCAGACTTCATCAGTGTCTATGTCTGGAGTGATCAAAGACAATCTCCCAGACCTGCTGCTTTCTTCACCGCCCGATTAGCCCAGGGAGGAAGCATGACCGCATGCCTCCCCATCCCCAGACTTCAATCAGATTTACCCCAAAATCCTGTGACCAGTTTATTCCGGTTTGCAGGTTCCTGCTGCACCTTGCCCGTTCCATTGTCCAGTCAAGAGTCTGCAGCCTATCCAGAGCTTCTCTGGGTAATTCCTGCTGACTAAAGCTGCCCTGCTAGGCTGCTACAGATTGCTAACGCTGCCCTGCTAGGCTGCTACAGATTGCTAACGCTGCCCTGCTAGGCTGCTACAGATTGCTAACGCTGCCCTGCTAGGCTGCTACAGATTGATTTCATTTTTTCCTCTTTAGCTTAAAACTCCACAAGACATATGGAGTGTCAACAGAGACCCGGCTGAGCAATCTCTCTCAAAACTCTTAGAATGCATTGCACTGCCAGCAGCCCGGATCGATCGCCTGCCTAGTTGGTGAAAGAAGAAGTGTCCTCCTCTCCCATACAAACCTAGAAGCTAAAGATCTAGCAGAATGGATACTATAGTAAAGGCCTTATTGGACAGGAATGGTGTGCTGGTGTCCCTGTGATGATGAAGGATAGGCGAGGCTAGCCCAGATTGTTTCAGACACACTGGCTGATAGACTGGAAAGCCGCTGTGTGCTGCTTTCAAAGGGCTCGCCAGAGCAGAGAGAGAGAGAAAGAGAGACAGAGCGAGAGAGAGAGAGACAGAGACAGAGACAGAGACAGAGACAGAGACAGAGAGAGAGAGAGAGAGAGAGAGAGCAGAGAGAGAGAGAGAGAGAGAGAGAGAGAGAGAGAGAGACAGAGAGAGAGTGAGAGAGAGAGATAGATAGAGACAGAGAGACAGAGAGAGACAGAGAGAGTGAGAGAGAGAGAGAGAGAGAGAGAGAGAGAGAGAGAGAGAGAGAGAGAGAGAGAGAGAGAGAGAGAGAGATGGAGAGAGAGAGATGGAGAGAGAGAACGAGAGAACACTTTGAAATCTGACGACAGTGAATATGTAATTACTGAAATTGCCCAGTTAATCACAAATGCAGGCCGGTTTAATGCGGCTGTGAGACGACGCATGTTCATGTCCCGGCGCTGAAAATACTCTCACAATCGTCCACTTGCCACACACACACACACACATTAAATTAATAACTTTGCTTCAGTGGCTGCAGCCATATACTGTAACATTGAACGGCTAAAAGTCCTTACAAACATTAGACCTTGGGGGATGAATGAACCCCATTTCAGAAAAGACTTGGAGTGTGGATGCTTGAGCAGATGTTCCAAGCACAGTGCATTACTGCATTATTAGCCCAACCATTACAGCTGAGCTTTCTGCATACTGTATCGCCATAGTAACAAGGCCTTTTCAAACAGATAGGAGGAAAATAAACTGAAATGAGAATGGTTTAGTCACTGTAACAGGGCAAAGCCCCACCGGCTTTAGAAACACACAGAGAGAAAAGTGTAACCAATAAAGTCAGACACATATGCCTCTTCCTGCAACATGGCAGATTTATGGATTCATACAGTGGACTACCGACAACCTGATCGCATCAAGGCCTAGATATTACCATTTGTCTCACTGCCTCCCTGCCTCCCTCCCTCCATCCCACCTTCCGCTTGTAGGTGACTGTGTGTGTGTGTGTGTGTGTGTGTGTGTGTGTATTCATGTGTATATCTGTGTACAATGTCTTCAGAAAGTATTCACACCATGACTTTTTCCACATTTTGTTGTGTTACAGCTTGAATTTGAAATGGATTAAATTTAGATTTTTTTCTCACTGGCCTATACATAATACCCCATAATGTCAAAGTAGAATTATGTTTTTAGACATTTTTACAAATTAATAAAAACTGAAAAGTTGAA
>NW_025534548.1:60000-87500 GCF_020615455.1 Coregonus clupeaformis | reverse complement strand
CTCCTCCTCCTCTTCTTCCTACCTCCTCTCCACCCTTCCGCCTCCTCTTCTTCCTACTTCCTCTCCTCCTCCTCCTCTTCTTCCTACCTCCTCTCCACCCTTCCTCCTCCTCTTCTTCCTACTCCCTCTCCTCCTCCTCCTCCTCTTCTTCCTACTCCCTCTCCTCCTCCTCCTCCTCTTCTTCCTACTTCCTCTCCTCCTCCTCCTCTTCTTCTTACCTCCTTTCCACCCTTCCTCCTCCTCTTCTTCCTACTCCCTCTCCTCCTCCTCCTCATCCTCTTCTTCCTACTCCCTCTCCTCCTCCTCCTCTTCTTCCTACTCCCTCTCCTCCTCCTCCTCTTCTTCCTACTTCCTCTCCTTTTCCTCTTCTTCCTACTTCCTCTCCACCTCCTCCTATTCTTCCTACTCCCTCTCCTCCTCCTCTTCTTCCTACTCCCTCTCCTCCTCCTCCTCTTCTTCCTACTCCCTCTCTGCCTCCTCCTCTTCTACCTACTCCCTCTCCACCTCCTCCTCTTCTTCCTACTCCCTCTCCTCCTCCTCCTCCTCTTCTTCCTACTCCCTCTCCTCCTCCTCCTCTTCTTCCTACTTCCTCTCCTCTTCCTCCTCTTCTTCCTACCTCCTCTCCACCCTTCCTCCTCCTCTTCTTCCTACTCCCTCTCCTCCTCCTCCTCCTCCTCCTCTTCTTCCTACTCCCTCTCCTCCTCCTCCTCTTCTTCCTACCCCCTCTCCTCCTCATCATCCTCCTCCTCCTCCTCTTCTTCCTACTTCCTCTCCTCCTCCTCCTCTTCTTCCTACTCCCTCTCCTCCTCCTCTTCTTCCTACTTCCTCTCCTCATCCTCCTCCTCTTCTTCCTACTTCCTCTCCCCCTCCTCCTCTTCTTCCTACTCCCTCTCCTCCTCCTCCTCTTCGTCCTACTCCCTCTCCTCCTCCTCCTCTTCTTCCTACTTCCTCTCCGCCTCCTCCTCTTCTTCCTACTCCCTCTCCTCCTCCTCTTCTTCGTACTCCCTCTCCTCCTCCTCCTCCTCCTCCTCCTCCTCCTCTTCGTCCTCCTCCCTCTCCTTCTCCTCCTCTTCTTCCTACTCCCTCTCCTCCTCCTCCTCTCTCTCCTTTTCCTTGTCTTTCCCCAGACTAGTGATCTCAAAGCCAGGCTGCACGGCGTGTGTCCTGACGGAGTATGGAGGGAGGAGGAGGGAGATGGGAGGAGGGAGGGCAGTCTAGTCTGCAGTCTGGGAGCCATGATGAGAGAATCAGGTGTTGCGTCGTCCTCGGTGATATAATGTGATAGAAAAGCAGGGTTCATCCCAGGGCTGGCCCTCCGAACGCCTGCCTGCCCTGCCTGCATCCCATATGGCACCCTATTCCCTACATAGTGCACTACTTTTGACCAAAGCCCTATGGGCCCTCATCAAAAGTAGTGCACTACATAGGGAACAGGGTGCCATTTGGGACGTAACCGTGGTCTGCCTGGGAGAAATAGATTTACCAGGGACTTGGTTTGTTAAGGGCGTAACAAAAGGGGGCAACGAACAGGAAGAGGGGAGATCTACTAGTATGGATTTCTGATTTAGCATCTCAATATGTGGCACATGGAGTCAGAGTATTACGGTGTAGAATGAGATCAAAGGAGGATTCTCACTAACACTCACCCTGAACTCTCTAACTGCTGTCAGGGTTATTTGGTAGATGTTATGTACACCGTATATTGACTGGCTCACACTCTAGCTTCTGGAGTTGGTTAATACTCTCCTAGCGACAGGGATTTCTATCTTCAATCAGTTAACCTGAGTCTGTGTCTGCATCCCAAATGGCACCCTATTCCTTATTGACCAGGGCCCATGGTCAAAATTAGTGCACTATGTAGGGAATAGGGTGCCATATGGAACTCACTGTCTGTCTGAATGCTACCAGTGTGTTTCTGTGGCTTTGCTAGCGTGGGTGGAAATAGGACTGTGACTGGGTTCTGCTGTGACCAGTGGCTCGCTACACGGCAGTTAATCCTAATAGCCATGGCGTGTGTGCCGGTCACAATCTGCAAAGAGCGGCATCATGCGGTTGACAAGCTGGAGAGTAGGGAAAAACACAGTCATGACGACGGGCTATAACGACGGGCTATAACTGGCTATAAAGGAGAGGTACCCTAGCAAGGAGTGACGCCTTTACTCGCTAGCTAAATTGACAGGAATGACATGGGTGTAAATGTAGGGTGATTGAATGAAAATAGCAATGGAATAAGGTTGTATTGGAAGGGAAGGGATTGATTGATAGGGGATGTCTTTCTCAGCTATGAGAAAAAGGGGAAGCCTTTGTCTACGGTGCATGTTCGTTTCTACACTGTAGAAAGTGTTTGGAAACACCAACACCTTGGATAAACTCTTCCAGAGTCCCACTTGCCCTATGTCACAATTCTCCGTCTCTGGCAAAAGATAACAGTAAAACTCCAGCCAACATATTTAAAAAGGTCAAAGGTGAAGCCAAATCTACCAGCATTCCCTTCCACCATCTTTCTTTTAACAGTGTAATTCACTCTTTATTCATTTGTATTCTGTATTCTCCAATCTCTAACTCTGTCTCTTTCCCTCTGTTTCTGTCTCTCCTCTCTTCCATCCATCATCCTCTGAGGTCACTACGACCTCTCCACTGGATGATGAGCCCAAGGGTTTCGAAGGGTTTTTGAACATATGTACTTTGGCCTCTCCAAAATCATTCATCAGATATAAATTGGAGCTGTTTTGAAGGGGTTTAAAAACATATATTTTAAGAGCATGATGATTTTCAGAGAAGAGCCACCAACCACTAATTATCACCAAACCTAAAAAACGTTCCACGTTGTAAAGCCTACGCAAAGCCCCTTCAGACATTTTTCTCTCAGAAAACGAGACAAAATCACCAAACGACGACCATTGATGTTAAATTCCCTCGCAGGCCCAAGTTATGAGTCATTTTGACCGATAAAAAAATGCAATCCCGGGGAATGCTTTGTAAATGATACAGTCCTCTGGAATAAAGGTTTTAAATCTATACAGCCCTGAAATCTTAAACCCGCTTCGCTGGTTTCTGTGGTCCCTGTCAGTCATTGTTCCCCCATTGGGGAGAAAGTGTTTTTTTGCTGCCGCGGGGGAATGCCCCTGTCACCACAAACCTCATCTTACCCCCATAATACAGAGAAGATTTTCCAAAAGAGAGAGGGGGGGGGCAGCGGGGAGAATAAAAGAGAGTGAGGGTGGCAGAGAGGGAGAGGGGAGGAAAAGAGGGAGAGAGAGAGAGAGAGAGGGGAGAGAGAGAGGAGAGAGAGAGGGACAGAGAGAGAGGAGAGAGAGAGGGACAGAGAGAGAGGAGAGAGAGAGGGACAGAGAGAGAGAGAGAGAGACAGAGAGAGAGAGAGAGAGAGAAGACACACACCCCATGTGCCAACCAGAAGACACAGGCTGAGCTCCTGAACAGTCACAGAAGACCAGAGCGACTGCATGAAGAGACAACTGGAGCCTCTCTGCTTCCTCTCTCCTCTTGTTGGGGACGGCTGGCTCTACTTGAAGAGTGACGTGATATCAGGCTGTACGCTACAGTCCTCTCTCCTCTTGTTGGGGAAGGCTGGCTCTACTTGAAGAGTAAAGTGATATTAGGCTGTACGCTACACGAGGACATGCCAATGGGCAACACCTGCAGTATTGTCTTATGCCTTGACAGTCCTCTGCACATTCACTATGTCTCCTGTCTCCCTGAAACATGCGCAGACACTACGAATCTTCTATGGACTTTTCCAGAGGGTCAGCAAGTTCTCATGTACACACAGGCCCTGATATAGACCCCCAGTTACACACAGATAACGCCCCCAGACTGACCTGATCTAGACCCCCAGTTACACACAGATAACGCCCCAGACTGACCTGATCTAGACCCCCAGTTACACACAGATAACGCCCCCCAGACTGACCTGATCTAGACCCCCAGTTACACACAGATAACGCCCCAGACTGACCTGATCTAGACCCCCAGTTACACACAGATAACTCCCCCCAGACTGACCTGATCTAGACCCCCCAGTTACACACAGATAACGCCCCCAGACTGACCTGATCTAGACCCCCAGTTACACAGAGATAACTCCCCCCAGACTGACCTGATCTAGACCCCCAGTTACACACAGATAACGCCCCCCAGACTGACCTGAACTAGACCCCCAGTTACACACAGATAACTCCCCCAGACTGACCTGATCTAGACCCCCAGTTACACACAAATAACTCCCCCCAGACTGACCTGATCTAGACCCCCAGTAACACACAGATAACGCCCCCCAGACTGACCTGATCTAGACCCCCAGTTACACACAGATAACACCCCCAGACTGACCTGATCTAGACCCCCAGTTACACACAGATAACTCCCCCCAGACTGACCTGATCTAGACCCCCAGTTACACACAGATAACTCCCCCCAGACTGACCTGATCTAGACCCCCAGTTACACACAGATAACGCCCCCCAGACTGACCTGATCTAGACCCCCAGTTACACACAGATAACTCCCCCCAGACTGACCTGATCTAGACCCCCAGTTACACACAGATAACTCCCCCCAGACTGACCTGATCTAGACCCCTAGTTAGACACAGATAACGCCCCCAGACTGACCTGATCTAGACCCCAAGTTACACACAGATAATGCCCCCAGACTGACCTGATCTAGACCCCCAGTTACACACAGATAACGCCCCCCAGACTGACCTGATCTAGACCCCCAGTTACACACAGATAACTCCCCCCAGACTGACCTGATCTAGACCCCAGTTACACACAGATAACTCCCCCAGACTGACCTGATCTAGACCCCCAGTTACACACAGATAACTCCCCCCAGACTGACCTGATCTAGACCCCCAGTTACAAACAGATAACGCCCCCAGACTGACCTGATCTAGACCCCCAGTTACACACAGATAACACCCCCAGACTGACCTGATCTAGACCCCCAGTTACACACAGATAACTCCCCCCAGACTGACCTGATCTAGACCCCAGTTACACACAGATAACGCCCCCAGACTGACCTGATCTAGACCCCCCAGATACACACAGATAACGCCCCAGACTGACCTGATCTAGACCCCCCAGTTACACACAGATAACGCCCCCAGACTGACCTGATCTAGACCCCCCAGTTACACACAGATAACTCCCCCAGACTGACCTGATCTAGACCCCAGTTACACACAGATAACGCCCCCAGACTGACCTGATCTAGACCCCCAGTTACACACAGATAACGCCCCCAGACTGACCTGATCTAGACCCCCAGTTACACACAGATAACTCCCCCCAGACTGACCTGATCTAGACCCCCAGTTACACACAGATAACGCCCCCCAGACTGACCTGATCTAGACCCCCCAGTTACACACAGATAACTCCCCCCAGACTGACCTGATCTAGACCCCCAGTTACACACAGATAACTCCCCCAGACTGACCTGATCTAGACCCCCAGTTACACACAGATAACTCCCCCCAGACTGACCTGATCTAGACCCCCAGTTACACACAGATAACGCCCCCAGACTGACCTGATCTAGACCGCCAGTTACACACAGATAACACCCCCAGACTGACCTGATCTAGACCCCCAGTTACACACAGATAACTCCCCCAGACTGACCTGATCTAGACCCCCAGATACACACAGATAACGCCCCCAGACTGACCTGATCTAGACCCCCAGTTACACACAGATAACGCCCCCAGACTGACCTGATCTAGACCCCCAGTTACACACAGATAACTCCCCCCCAGACTGACCAGATCTAGACCCCCAGTTACACACAGATAACACCCCCAGACTGACCAGATCTAGACCCCCAGTTACACACAGATAACTCCCCCCAGACTGACCTGATCTAGACCCCCAGTTACACACAGATAACTCCCCCCAGACTGACCTGATCTAGACCCCCAGTTACACACAGATAACGCCCCCAGACTGACCTGATCTAGACCCCCAGTTACACACAGATAACACCCCCAGACTGACCTGATCTAGACCCCCAGTTACACACAGATAACTCCCCCCAGACTGACCTGATCTAGACCCCCAGTTACACACAGATAGCGCCCCCCAGACTGACCTGATCTAGACCCCCAGTTACACACAGATAACTCCCCCCAGACTGACCTGATCTAGACCCCCAGTTACACACAGATAACACCCCCAGACTGACCTGATCTAGACCCCCAGTTACACACAGATAACGCCCCCCAGACTGACCTGATCTAGACCCCCAGTTACACACAGATAACGCCCCCCAGAATGACCTGATCTAGACCCCCAGTTACACACAGATAACGCCCCCAGACTGACCTGATCTAGACCCCCAGTTACACACAGATAACGCCCCCCAGACTGACCTGATCTAGACCCCCAGTTACACACAGATAACTCCCCCCAGACTCCACCATTAGTCAGCACATAAACAAGGCATCACTGCTAGGAAAAGGACCAGGTCCCACTGCACTCACTCCCCTATATGGAGCTACCATACACAGCTGAATAGTTTACTGCTGCAGCCATTATAAACAGATACCTCATAGTAGGCAGGCTAGGCCCCAGTGAGGTCAAACATCGATGTCATATTGACAAGGCATTACACTTTCACGCCTTTCCCTGCCATACTGGTCACGTCACTGCAACATATCTCATCTCTCCCAGGAAGGTTATCTGATGTCATGGCGTCAGTTAATGGTAATCCTAATAAAAATTCAAATAAATCTTGTGCACGTTTTAAACTTAAAGGTGTAATTCACCCAAATTACAAAAATAACATATTGGTTTCCTTACCCTGTAAGACAGTGATCCGTACTTTGGTTTTGTTAGTGGTTGTTAACCAATATGTCATTGTGTAATTAGGGTGAACTACCTCTTCAACAGGCTTGATGGGAAGTGGTTTAGCTCATAACACCGCTAATGCTTTACTACTGGTGATGCTTCCCACACCCAGAGAGCGACCCCACAGGGGTCAAATAAATAATGTTCACCCTTCAACAAACACACCAGGTATGTGGCCTTGAGTAAAGCCCTCCTAGTAAACAATGTCCTTATCTCTAACTCACCTCCCACAGCAAATACCCCTCTGTCTGTAGGAATTATTTGACCATCCGTCCTCTGTTGGAGGACAGGCTGCCGTTCTGCCCTTTTGGTTTTCAACCCATTCAACACTCAAAGGAGTTTTCAATGGAACATATTCAGGCATTAGCAGCTGCAGTCTTCTAAGACTCAACTTTCACCCAAGTTGTACGTCTATAGTACAATTCAGTGGGTTTGACTTGGTTACAGAGAAAAAAAGGAGATCCCCGGCCTTCCATTGAGCTCTGTAGCAATCTAGCCCACTGCATGGTCTGAAGGTTGAGCAACACTCAGTACATACACTCAATAGATACACCCTCATCATGATGGTCTGAGGGCCAAAGTATTATGGGAGCTCTATCCCCACCTTGCCCCAGTATCTGTGCATTAAATATGTCGACGATGAGTATGATGTGTCTCCCCTCTAACGCCCAGGAAGCACCGATTTAAACTCCCATTAGACAGCTCTGCAAGTGTTATAATGTCAAAATAACTTTGTTACTCATCAAATATGGAGTTTCGCTGAGGAACTATCTTCATTTACTCCCATTACGGCCGGTAGGTACATCCAGAAAATGTCTAAATAAGCACCTCCAATCACTCATTACTGCCACACACAGGTCGGAAGTATACAACAGCTCAATACATTGGAGATGCTGAAGAGGCATTTTTTCGGTTGCTTGTAAATTTTTTTGTTGACCTTTTCTGGAAGTACCTACCGGCCGTAATGGGAGTAAATGAAGATAGTTCCTCAGCGAAACTCCATATTTGATGAGTAACAAAGTTATTTTGACATTATAACGCTTGCAGAGCTGTCTAATGGGAGTTTAAATCGGTGCTTCCTGGGCGTTAGAGGGGAGACACATCATACTCATCGTCGACATCTCTAACAAACAGATACTGGGGCATCCACACCTCAGACTGAGACACACACAGTCCTGGCAGTCTTCGACACCCGCCCAGGATGAGGGACTCTTCAAAGCAGCACACACCACTAGCTGATAACATCATCAGCAACCAATCAGAGAGAGAGAGTGAGAGAGAGAGAGTGAGAGAGAGATGACGAGTCACCCCACTGGAGACATCCAGGAAAGGCCTGGAGGCTGATGGGTTGAAGGTGACTCCAACCTCCATCCTCTAACCATCAATCTCAACCAAGGCCACCATCTGCGCTGGCTGGGGCTCTGAATGGCAACAACATGGTCTGTGAATGGCAACAACATGGTCTGGAAGGTTCCTTTGCGGGTTACTCACTCCCACCCTGACAAGCCTGTACATTCCTAGACATTTAAGAGAGAGAGGCGGGGTGGTCTCTTCGGAGAGACCTCCTCCGAGAAAAGTTTTATTTATTCCACCTCCGCAGAGATATATGTAGAGTAGAGGGACCGCCCACCACTCTGTGGACCCACGAGGGGCCCCTGAAAACTGTGGCCCCTGAAAACTGTACTTAAAAAGCGACGCATCTGGGGCCAGAAAAAACACTTCAAAGTCCCTTAAACGCCAATTCCATTTACTTTATGGAGCGGTTGTGGAAAAAGGAATTAAATGGGAGTTGTAGTGTATATATTGACCTTGCTGTTGATTATGTCTAATGTGTTTGGCTTGTGCTCGTGAAAGGGCCCTTTGCAATAAGTTATATTTAGGCTCCTGAGCTCAGTAGTCAACCCACCAGCTGGTATTTGTATTTGTGACAAGAGGATACGGCTCTTTGGGGAATTTGGAGCGCGAGCGAGAGCACGTGTCAGCGTCTGAGCGCTGAGGTGATTTCCTTCAGTGGTACTACAAACACGTGAAGACAGCATAACATTCCTTGCAATGTGATTCCTTCTAACAAATTGATGGTTCATGAAGTGCACTAGTTTGTTGGCAGTGGAGCGTCGTTTGCTGCACTATGTCTGTACTACAGTGCTCTATCAAGCACAACACCATGTAGCAGTGTCCCTAGCACTTTAACAAACCCTATTCACCAGTCAATGATGTTGTATCCTCTCCGGTTCTCCTCTTATCCCTCATCAGTCACCTTGACTCCTACACAACTCAACACACAGCCTCTCCCCTCTACCTCTATTGTTTTATTGGGGCCTTGATATCGGGGGTTATCTCCTAACAACCAGGCACGGCTGATTGAATACAGAGCCGGGAGGAGATAGTAATCTGTTCAGTGTGTCAGTGGATTAGTAGGGCCTAGATACTGTCACCACGGTAACTGAGGAGGAGGAGCAGGAGGAGGAGACGTAGTTCCTTCCCTGGCTGATCCCTAATGACCCGGGTGCATCACCACTCAATAACATCCCACAGATAACGCTTCCTTCCTGCCTGCCATCTCCCAGGATCTTTGTAACCGGGGCGGGGAGATTAGATCATCAGATGTTTACGAACCATACACACTCTCTTTCATAATTATTTATTCCTTTCGTTTATTTCTTCTGGTCTATTTGTTGTCATTTGTCTTTCTTCATTTCCTACCTCCTCTGTCTCTTTTCCACAGGAGAACTCTAAACAAGAGCATCCGTCTCCCAGCCGCAGCCGTCTACGCATTGGCAGTATCAGTGTGCCAAAGACCTTGAGATCCCCAGTACAACTTTGACACAACTTTTCTGCCGCAAAGTCATGTTGCTTGCTGAGCGGGAGACCTTGAGCTGTGCTGTGGTGAGACGACACAGCCTCCTCCCCGGAGGTTTCTGCCTGCCCAGGTTGGGCGTGGCGTGATCCGTTCTGGGCCCTGAGCTGACCGTCACACAACCACATGGTTATCGTTGGGAGCTGAAACAGTGTCCAGTGTCCTGGATGTGTCCACATTGTGTCCATCAGAACCCTTGGGAAAGAGGAGATATACTGCCAAAACCCTCATCCTCTAACTTTAATCTTGATCAATCCTCCCTTATCCAAGCCTTTCCGTTCACATGACCTCAGCTAGCTCCCGCTGCTAGTTTCTTGAATATCTTCTTCGTCCTCCTCCTCATCCTCCTCCTCCTAGAATGTGATGAAAGCTCTATGTTCTGGGAAACTACAACACAGGCCTCAGAGAAGAGGCAGGGTTTTCTGGCTTGGCACTCCACACTACTGAAGGATTTAAAGTGAGACAGCACAACAGGGTTACACTGACCACAGGGATTATGGGGGATGGAGGCTGTTTGTTCCTCTGTTGTAACCCTGATTTGTAGTCTTTACAGAACCACATTGGCAAGTTATGCTGATAGGATTGTTTTCAGTCAAACTATATTTATAGAGTACATTTCTTACAGAGGACGCATTCCCAAGAGTTGTCTTAACATACACATGTTGATGCTTCAAACACTGTAATACTATTGTTTTTTGACAGGTAGCCTAAATACAAAACTGACCTAAGATCAGTGTCTATGGACAACATGAACATGAACAACACGAACAACACGAACAACAGGAACACGAACAACACAAACAACATGAACAACATGAACACGAACAACACAAACAACATGAACATGAACAACACGAACAACACGAACAAAAGGAACACGAACAACACAAACAACAAGAACAACATGAACAACAGGAACAACAGGAACAACACAAACAACACGAACAACACGAACAACACGAACAACACGAACAACACGAACAACACAAACAACACAAACAACACGAACAACACAAACAACACAAACAACAGGAACAACATGAACAACACAAACAACACGAACAACACGAACAACAGGAACATGAACAACACGAACAACACAAACAACATGAACAGGAACAACACAAACAACATGAACAGGAACAACACAAACAACATGAACAGGAACAATACAAACAGCATGAACAACAGGAACAACAGGAACAACAGGAACAACACGAACAACACAAACAACACAAACAACACAAACAACACAAACAACAAGAACAACACAAACAACAAGAACAACACAAAAAACACGAACAACAAGAACAACACAAATAACAAGAACAACACAAACAACATGAACAACAAGAACAACACAAACAACAAGAACAACATGAACAACACGAACAACACGAACAACAGGAACAACACGAACAACAGGAACAACACGAACAACACGAACAACACGAACATGAACAACACGAACAACACAAACAACATGAACAGGAACAACACAAACAACATGAACAGGAACAACACAAACAACATGAACAGGAACAACACGAACAACACAAACAACACGAACAACACGAACAACAGGAACATGAACAACACGAACAACATGAACAACATGAACAACATGAAAAGGAAACAGCGCGAGCTGGAGGCCTTCCAAACAGGTGCCGGGCCAGATCCCAACAGCAGGTTCTAGCTGAACCGTACCGTGTTTTTATGGTTAATGTATTATCTCATCCGCCCAGGTTATCAGTGGCTCTCCTATCTGACTGAGAGAGATAAATGTGGCTGTCTGGAGGATGTGTTTGTCTACGTCGAAAATGGCACCCTATTCCCTATATAGTCCACTACTTTTGACCAGGGCCCATGAGGACATAGTGACTATGTAGGGAATAGGGTGTCATTTGTGACGCAGCCCTAGTCAGGGTTATCCAGCCACGATATAGACTTCAAACACACAGGCCTCAGAACAGCGTTAGGGGATTGACAGATATGGATGATGGGGTGTATTGTTCCAGGGCAAGACTCTGCAGGTGGCTCCAAGGAACCCAACCCCACTGCTGGAGGAGACTTCAGAGGAGAGGATCTGTCATAGGGCATGTCAACATATATATGTTTCCATGACTATACACACACAAACACACACACACACACACACACACACAGGTCCTCCTGGAGGGGAGTGAGAGAGGGAGAGAGAGAGAGAAATTAAAGGGTGCAGACTTAAATTCACACAGGACACTGGATAAAACAGGAGAATAACACCAGATATAACAGACTGACCCTAGCCCCCCGGCACATAGACTATTGCAGAATAGATACTGGAGGCTGAGACAGGGGGTGTCGGGAGACACTATGGCCCCGTTCGACGATACCCCCGGACAGGGCCAACCAGGCAGGATATAACCCCACCCACTTTGCCAAAGCACAGCCCCCACACCACCAGAGGGATATCAACAGACCACCAACCTACTACCCTGAGACAAGGCTGAGCATAGCCCACATCTCCTCCACTGCACGAGCCTGAGGGGGTGACAAACCGGACACACCATACGCACATGCGACCACATGCACACACTAGATTTCTTATACACACAAGCATGCACGCACACGCACGATTGGACACACGCACACAAACACACATATATACACACACACACACACAGAACAGATACACAATGTGACATTGTTTCTATTAAGATGTATTTTGTTACATCTGCTAGAACAGACTTCACTGTCTTCCAAAGAGAAAGGCCACTGTCTAACATCTCACATCTCTCAGATAGTATCAAAGTGTCTTCCTACAGGGCTAGATCAAACAGGAACACTAGGCAGCCCTCAGTCTGTAAGTATACGGTACCATAACAGCATTATGACTGAAACTCAAGAGCAAGAACACTGAACGTGCTGAAGTTCAAGTGCGCTTGATCTGATATATCGTAGTAGTTCACGTTTCCAAAGTACTTGTGGCTTTCTTCTTTGATGTTGAATTATCTAAAACTATGAAGGTATCAAAGTTTTCTCTGTAGCCTCTGCAACGGGTAGGTGATTACCCAGGCCAGTCAATGGATAGTTGATTACCCAGGTCAATCAATGGGTAGGTGATTACCCAGGCCAATCAATGGGTAGGTGATTGCCCAGGCCAATCAATGGGTAGGTGATTGCCCAGGCCAATCAATGGGTAGGTGATTGCCCAGGCCAATCAATGGGTAGGTGATTACCCAGGCCAATCAAGCTCGACTCAGACAAAAAGGTTGAGGATTTATTAGATCCTAATACAATACTTCACACTTGGACTATGTCACCTGAAATCATTTTTCTCCTCCATTTTCCCAGCTAGGTCACGCAGATATGCTTTCCCTAAACCCAGCAACAGGACTAAGGTGCCATGCGAGCATGGGGATCTAATCAGACAGACCAAACTTCAAGAGGAAACAGGGATGAATTATAACCCCCAGCCTATGCTGTGCTCATTCTCTGTCTGCGTCCCAAATGCCACTCTATTCCCTTCATAGTGCACTACTATTGACCAGCGCTTTAAAGGGAATAGGGTGTCATTTGGGACGCAGACAAAGCCTCTCTATTCCTGGGCAGATGTTGGAGGCGTACAGCACATTGCGGTCGACAAGGCAATGTCATCGGCCTGGCACTGGGAAGTTGTTCATGTCAAACCTGCTGTGTCTGGCCTTGGGCTGGCAGATCAAAGGATAACAGTTATCACCTGACTGAAGCCACAGAAGTGTAGAGAGAGAGTCACACACACACACACACACACTTCTGTGACCAAAGCAAAGTCTGTCTCAGTCTTTTCATTCAGTGGTGAATCAGCACTAACATGACAAATAATGGCCAACAAAGTTTTTATGAGACTCCAGTTGACTGTGTCATCTACAGTGACACATTTTTTGTTGTTTTGGCTCTGTACTCCAGCACTTTGGATTTGAAATGATACAATTACTATGAGGTTAAAGTGCAGACACTTCTACCTCAATGTGGAAACTACCATGATTACGGATAGTCCTGAATGAAGGGTGAATAATGATGAGTGAGAAAGTTTGTGCGTGTGTAACTTTCTCACTCATCATTATTCACGATTCATTCAGGACTATCTGTAATCATGGTAGCGTTCACATGAATGTAGAAGTGTTTAGAAATATATTATATTCTTATTTACAATAAATGTGACTCCAAAATGACTCAATACATTATTTACCCTTCATTTCTATTGGGCACAAAATAATCTGAAACACAACCAAAACAAAGAGCAAATGCATCCAACAAATGTATACAGTCACAAGCTTGATGTAGTCATTGTGTGCTAGGAATATGGGACCAAATACTAAACTTTTGACTACTTTAATACACATAAGTGAATTTGTTCCAATACTTTTGGTCCCTTAAAATGGAGGGACTATGTACAAAAAGTGCTGTAATTTGTAAACGGTTCACCCGATATGGATAAAAATACCCTCAAATTAAAGCTGACAGTCTGCACTTTTAACCTCATAGTCATTGTATCATTTAAAATCCACAGTGCTGGAGTACAGAGCCAAAACAAAACAAAAATTGCCACTGTCCCAATACTTTTGGAGCTCACTGTATTTGGTCTCATGAGCAGGTAGCCTAATTGTCTAATGACAACTATACTCAATATACAGAAATGGACAAATTGATGGGTCTTGCTAAGCATGCTTTAATGAATTGAACTAAGAAACAAATTATTTGATGGAGGGAACTGGCCTTGCTCTAGGCTAATGGTGGAGGGAACTAGCCTTGCTCTAGGCTAATGGTGGAGGGAACTAGCCTTGCTCTAGGCTAATGGTGGAGATGAGAGAGTAGAGCAGATAGACCTATATGATGATGTACTCAGGGAGAAGATAGACATTTCTAATGATGTGCTCAGGGTGTAATATCCAGACTTTCTTCTTGCACAAACAAAGAATACAAACTAAACTTTTCAAGGTCTTAAGTCTATTAAACGGCAGTGAAAACCATGATACATCAAGTTTGTCAAGACGAGTGGAAAATTAAATCAATTATACCATTTGTTTTCCTCGTTCTGAGTTTTTACCAGTCAGGGTTACCATAGCCACTCTGGCAGGAAGGCTGTTCTCAGACTAGCGACGCTACGGCGCTGGTGATTACATCTTAACCTTGGAGAGGGAACACTCAGGCGTAAAGATCATTATTATTTTCTCCCTGGCTCCTAATTAAGGCAGTTTTTTAAATAAACGGGAATGTTGTTTAAACGCTCATGACCTCACCGTTAAGCAAAACTATAACACGGGTCGAAAACAAATCTCGCCCTTCGCCGGGTCATTCAATAGAAGCCGGCGGCTAATTAACCACAAAGCTCTGTCTCTTAATTTTCGATGCCGGCCAAAGCAGCAGCGTTGCGTGCATTGCTCAATTTTTCCTCCTTGGATCCACCCTTGTACAAGAGCCCATTCCTTCATGGTCTGATTCTTAATAAAATAACAGAGAGAGATTGGAGTGCGGACGGGTCCAATGAGTAATTCGACTCAGCCCAATCCCAAATCTGATTAACCCGTTTGACCCCAGAAGAGAGTTTTCTGAGGTTGATGGAAAAATTGAGATGTGGCGGGAGTCATCTGATAACTGCCCCCTAATATGGTAGCCATGATTGTAGATAAGGAAAAGTTAAAGAGGATCAGGACCAGAACTCGTCCACCCACGCCATGGCATCAATCAGGACCAGAACTCGTCCACCCACGCCAAACCTCTATTATGGACCATTGTAAACCATAACCACTGAGGCCATTACAACCCCATCCAAACCCTCCAAACTACTATCCAATAAGGCTTGTGGGTAGTATACTCTGTTCTGTGTTTCCTCCGGGGCTAATGACATGCCTAAACATGTGTACTATAATTTGGCCGGTCACTGAGAGGGGAACTCAAACGTATTATCAAACAGAGGTCATCGTGTTGCTCTGCTGGCGTCCAAAACGCATCCCTCCGCGCATCTATCATCCGCCTTGTCCAAAAGCCTGATGAGGCTGAGAGACAGACAGACCCCCCCGTCAGCAAGAAGCCGCCCCTGGAACTGCTAGCTCGTTTCGCAGCGCCCCGTTCTTATTTACAGGGCTGGAGCACAGGGGCTATCCAAACAGGACACGCACGCGTCGGCCAATGCGTGGACACCCTTGCCAAATCCAACAAGCTCAGGTTTCTGCATATCCACAGACACCGCCTCTCCCCTCTTGTTCCCATCCCTTCCTTAAACAAGCCCCTCACTGACCTTTGTGTTGCCTATAAGCCCTAAATGATGTTTTTGCCTCTGTGCGGATATCAACATAAGCAAAGAGGTCTACGGGAGATCCACCGTCAATGTACTGTTCAGAAGACAGCAGTCCTCCACATGAGCGGTTAGCATTAGCATGCTAGCTCCCAGTCTCAGACAGTGATGCATTGATGCGCCTGTTTAGACTAGAGAATATATGTTTTCTGTGAAAGCAGTGGCGTGGCTGCAGTCCTATAGACTGTTCCAGATTCGGAGGACCCTGCTGCGGCGGCCATGAGCTAAAGCCTTTCACCTGACGTGCTCCTGGAGAGACACAGCTGTATAAATATAAACAGTGAAGCCCAGTGCCTCAGCTCAAACACCCATGGTGTAAGTGGTGGTCGTGGGGTGCCATCCCTGGGCATAACAACTGTCAAGAAAGAGAGGTGCGTTCAAGTTTCTGTGCTGGGTGAGAATCCACATTTCTGTCTCAATGGGAGAAAACAGATTAATTTGTTAGATAGGCGGGACGGTAAAAAAGCGTGTACCAATGACAAAAATGGTATTGCAGCAAGATCTTCTATAACTATATTAAGGATATATGAATTCAAAAATAATAAACATAGAAATTGAGGTCAACAGAAGTAGGTTTTCTGATTGGTCACAGAAGGCCCACAATTAGAGCCACCCAGCCCAGTCGCAGTGGGTAGCTTAACCACTAGCCAGGTCTGTTTACACTGAGCATGAGGACATGAACCCTGCACTCCATCAGATCCACCCTGCATCTGCTCCTGCCTGTCTGGGCTGGACCCATTGTCTCACTTGAAACGACTCTATCCCAGGTCTGCTCGCAGGCATAACGTCTGTGTTTAGAAGACTTGCATGCATCTGCCTCGCCCCTTCAAACGCAGTCCATGTGCGGTGCTGTGTGTGTGTGTGTGTGTGTGTGTGTGTGTGTGTGTTTGTGTACATTGTTTAGGTTCTTTGCTTTGTCAGCCCTCAGGGTGCAATACGGTCAACACTGAAGCTTGCAAGGTACGATCTGCTACCAGATACCATCTGCAGGGTTTATAGGCCATGATACAGGGAGTAGGAGCTCCCAGCAGTTGACCTGACTATCAATAAATGTCATGCTCTACTCTTCTATATGACCTGTTAGTATTCAGGACCAGGAGACCACCGTTGAGTTTTACGGCCCTCCAAGTATTTGGGATTCCAGACATTTCGAAAGTAATGTCTGAAATGTCACGAAATGTTACGTTCTTTCTCGATTCGCTCAAAAAACACGCTAGTCTGTAAATAAGTCATTGCCCTCTGGTGGATCAGTTTGAAGAGGGTCACATTGTGTACAGTAGATTTGACCTTAGCAGTCGGAAACATCAACATTGCCAATTGCTTTGTGTGAAAGTTGTGAAACCCAAGGCAAGTAGACTAGACACAGCCTGGGAGGACATTAAAAGCTTAACACACTTATAGTTCCAGATCCAGGCCTCCATACAACAGACCTGCTGGAGCTCGATCTTTGACCAGATCTGAGATAGTTAACATTGGTCAGTTTTGCTCTGGAATCCTGAAGAGTCTTACTGGAAGACACAAAGGATAGAGGGGGGAGAGAGAGATATTAATTCACTCCTCTCGCTGTGCTTTATACTTGGTCTTCAAAGCATGTAGAAGATGTTTTGATTAGGAGCCAAGGAGCCGTGTAAAAATACCCTGTTCCATCTGTTATACTGGGAACTGTCGCTCTATGTGTTTTAACTCTGGGGGCAATGTGACCATTTTCAACGTAAAGCAGAAATTGACACAAAATAAAGCATGTGTTTATTGATTAAGAGCCATTGCTGGAGCACAGTCCTAAAATCTTCAATGAGGACAAACAGGCGTGACGCTAAAAGCACTTCGGCTAACCAGGGCGCACATCAACGTGTGCCAACCTGATGTGAGTGGCTTAATGCCACGTCAGTGACCGTCAACAAATATGTATTCGCCTTGCAGTACGATATTACTGTTTGAGCTACCACCAGAGGCTCGTGTTGAAACGAGCGCAGATGTAATCCCAGCATTAGGAATCCAGATAGCTTCACCCGACCTGCATAATGTTCTGTACCACACTATGTGAATCACAGGCCCATAAGCATCGTGCCACTTTCCAACGCAAACATACTTTTGCCCAGTTTGGAAACCACTCAAGCCCAGTTGCATTAGGGCAAAGTCTCTTATACAGAGGACAGACAAGCATTTCTGCTAAGTAAGTGAACTGCTGTTTCAGATCACATCTGACTTCGTTGGGCTTCAGGACAATTACAGTGGAAAATTACCCACAATCCCCCAACGCTTTCTCTCTTGATAAGATGACATCACATATGGATCTTTGTTAGCGCAGCTTTGTGACTGACTGCCCGACTGCCCATCTGAGAGACCCAAAGGAAAAATGAATCACTCAATCTGTGTGTTGGCCCAAAGTGTTCAAACTTTCTCAGCTGTGGTAAAAAGCAGATCTTGTCCATCTACTCTTACTTGCAGCTTTCTCTCGTCCTCTCGTCGTGTTTTCTTGGCCTCCTCCAGTCGAGACATTAGATTAGACTGACTCATAAAGGACGGAGGGAACTTTTCCTTTCACGTCTGTGATCCTGCACCAGAGCCTGGACAGTGAGCTAAACCTGGAGCTTCCAAGCAGCAGACAGACAGGTGAAGTTCTGTTGCTACGGTAAGTTGAACAGGACATTCTAATGATAGAAAACCACCTGCCGCATTAACAGCAGACAGAACCACTCAGCTAATTGAGCACGCTTTCTTCTTGTTAAAGATTTTAATCATGTTAGGACATCTCTGTTTCTCAATGTTATTCCTTCGTTCTGGAGCAGATGAAAGACTGGGTGCGTGCGATGCGTGGCCCGTCGTCGTGCCAAATGCTGAAATGTCAAACTTTTGGCAAGCATGGAACACCTTTAATCATCTCATAGCCTGTTTTTCCCCTCCAGCTAGTCTTTTCTAGTCTTTTCTGGTGCACTCTGTGGGCCTTGCGAAAGGCTTGTTGGCCGCTCGGGCATACGCGTCCGTCCGATAGGCCTAACGCCGGTGTCTTCAACGGCGAGTCAGCGGGTTCAGTCACGCTTAGCTACCTGTGGAGTTCACACAGAGAAGCTGAGCCGCTCTAACCTCAGGCCAACAACATTCCCAGGATGTATTGTGTAACCTCCAGCTACTGTAAAAAACTAGGCAGTTTCACTGTTGGTCGTAAAGCCAGTTAGCAAGACAGTGTTGGGCCACTAAGTAAAAACACTAGAGGGAAACAGGAACCATCCCAAAATGGGGTGAAGTGGGTATGTATAAAAGAGTAAACATCTGTGTTATTAAACTGTAACAGCTTTTGGAGCCAAGTGCTACTTTAATGTAAAAACCTGAGGAAAATATGCTCACGCACCCACACATTAACTCACGTACACAAGCTCAGATCACAACCACACACAAACACAACGAGAGAGAGTTAAAGTGTATGAAACTGCGCTCCCATTCCATCTGAGGTTTTTATAAGGTACCTTGTAGCAAGAGGCATAAACCAATTTTTTCCTGCTCCGCTTACATAGGAACACCTGTGAGAATTGCGCACTGAAGTTCCACTCTCTCTCAACTATCTGTTCTTCTCATCAGCCACACGACCGTAAACCATCAAACTGGCTTCATACACTCCTTCATCTCCCTCACCTGGAATAAGAACCCTAACGCAGTAGACTTAAAGGGCCACTGTGACATTTGATCAAGAAGCTTTGGAACACATATAGTAGACCTCCAAATTCTCAAGACTAATATCTGGATAAGCAGTCACAATCATTTGATAGTGGGTCTCTCTCTAACTTTTTCCCAACACTCCAAACCCCTGTTCAGGTCATAGAGAAGCCGACGGAGCAGAGGGGATTTGGACAGCCAAAGTTTTAAGCATGTGATTCCTCTTCTTACTGTACCACTGCTGGGATGGCCAGATGTTTGTGATCAACAGAGGGCTCGTTAGTCCGTGGGAGAGGACACTTTTTTTACCCAGAGGCCCTCTCTCTGGTAGAAGGAGGCGTGGGATTGGCTGGCGGAGGGAAGATCCGGACACCCTGCTCTTTCAGCACATCTGCAGAGCAGCAAGCTGGTGGAGTGAACCCAAACATCCTGTTTTACAGCACAGTCAGCAAACACACTGATCCTTTGGCCCGGTCGGCACGGCTTTCAGCAGCGTCTTACGAGGAGCGTGGAGCGTGGACCGTGACTCAGGCCGGACTGTCAGAGTGTTGTGTTTCCCCTCTCGATTGATACAAATAACTTGGCGTAAATAAGATGACAGTTTCTCCTAAACAGTGCTTCGGAGAGAGTGTCAAGCTCATGGAGTGAGCGGGAGAGCACATCCTTAGCTTATTTCAACAGCTTACATGTTGTGTACTGTGACTGATACAATATGCCTACGTTGATAATTGATTATAGTGCACAGTAATATGAGGAATGTTTCAACAAACATAATCCTGTGTAAATCCATCTGAAACGGATATTTCAGATTAGATTTCAATAAAAATATATGACCATGTTGCTGCATCAGAGAGACAGGCTGGCTGACAAAGCCATTCCATCTTTCCCACGCACCACTGTCTCCCAGCAGCAGCCTCCCGTCTCTCCAGCGGTTGAAGCTATTGTATAACACATTTATACTTCCCCCCCCAAACCTCCGTGAGCCCGCGCCAGAGGATCTTTTCCCCCTAAACGCCGTAACTCAAGCCTCCTCCCCAAGACTAATGGCCCCTGTCAAGCTCACGGAAATTTATATCAGCAAGCGCCTATCGGCCGACAAGGAAGAGGGGTGATGTTTAACAGCCCACTCCCAGGCTGTCCTCCATTATAGTCCTGCTTCTGTGTACTTCCCACTGGAAAGGAGTTAGTGGGCATGCCCAGATCAAAGGGGCGAGATGGGGGGAAAAGACCCTCCCACCACCCCAATGATAGCGTTCGTCCACACTAAACGATGTGGTTCTATTTAAAACGGCTTGAAAATATTAAGTTGCTTAAACGCGCTGAATGCCGTGCTGTGCCAGTACAACAACTCGCCCCCCTTCTCTCCCCCCATCACCACCCCCTTCTCTCCTCCCCCCATCACCACCCCCTTCTCTCCTCCCCCCATCACCCACCCCCTTCTCTCACTCCCCATCACCACCCCTTCTCTCCTCCCCATCACCACCCCCTTCTCTCCTCCCCCATCACCACCCCCTTCTCTCCTCCCCCATCACCACCCCCTTCTCTCCTCCTCCCCATCACCACCCCCTTCTCTCCTCCCCCCATCACCACCCCTTCTCTCCTCCCCCCATCACCACCCCCTTCTCTCCTCCCCCATCACCACCCCCTTCTCTCCTCCCCTCCCACTCTCTCCCCCCATCACCACCCCCCTTCTCTCATCCTCCCCCATCACCACCCCCCTTCTCTCCTCCCCCCCATCACCACCCCCTTCTCTCCTCCACCCCATCACCACCCCCTTATCTCCTCCCCCCATCACCACCCCCTTCTCTCCTCCTCCCCATCACCACCACCTTATCTCCTCACCCCCATCACCACCCCCTTCTCTCCTCCTCCCCTTCACCACCCCACCCCCCCTTCTCTCCTCCCCCCATCACCACCCCCTTCTCTCCTCCCCCCATCACCACCCCTTCTCTCCTCCCCCATCACCACCCCCTTCTCTCCTCCCCCCATCACCACCCCTTCTCTCCTCCCCCCCATCTACACCCCTTCTCTCCTCCCCCCATCACCACCCCCTTCTCCCCTCCCCCTCTCACCCCCCCACCATCACCTCCTTCTCTCCTCCTCTTCACCCTTGAGGCCCACCGCCTACCCCTCCCACCATCACCCTCTTCTCCCTTCCCTCAGCTGTTCCCTCAGAGGATGAAGAAGGAGCCAGATGCAGGCCTATTAGGCTTTAAAGCCTGAATTAGGTGCCTGTATCTGCTTCCAATACAGCGACCGTTAAACCTCCCGTCCACATCTTCTTTGAATGAAAAGCAGGAGTAAGCGCCAGGCGCCGTTAGCGCTGCACAGTGCCCACTGCCAAATGTGTACAGATTTACCTCAACCCACTTCTCTTTTTCTACTGCGGGGAAAAGGTGGGAAGCATCTTTTGAAAGCCAACTGTCTCCTTTGTTTGTCTATACAGGCGGAAAAAATTGGTAAATCACTTTAAAGTGTCTCTTTTGCATCAACAGACTCACAGCTCCGCTGAACACAAAAGTCTCTGTCTCTTGCTATCCGAGTCTGAACAGATAAATATGGTGAAGAATGCACAAGTGATATAAGGTGGGAGAGAGAGGAATGTTTGGTACCAGACATAAAGCACACTGTTGGCGAGTGACCCCTCTCACATAAAGGCTGTGGTTGGACACAATGAGTCTCTTGTCCCTCTGTCATAACACAAGTAATGAAACTCCCCTTCCAAGATGGCCACCACTCCTTCCAGCTCATTAACAGATTATGAAATAATATTTGTTTGCCCATTTTTCTTAGCTTCAAGGCCCATCACACATCGCCCCCGGGGGTTAATGGCTGCCCTGAACCGAGTGTGAACCTATCATGGGTGTAAAGATATAAACCAAAGGAAAAGACAAAGATTCCCTGTGTTTCGAAACATCCTACTTATTTACCATGCAGGCAAGGCAATCACGCTATTAAGGAGATTACACTGACAAATATGAGTCTTTAGAACCATTTCTATTAATCAACAGTGAATAGAGAGGAACTTGTTCCTTCATCCGGGAGCACAAAGCAGCGTACAGAGGTCGTTTCCCATGAGCGTGGGCCCAGCAATGGCCGCCCCTTGGCCGGTCGACAAACTTCAACAGTAACAGTGCTGGGAAGAAATTAAACTCAGTCTCTCAAACAGTCTCACAAGACGCATCAAGGATTGGGCTGTAAAAACATAGCAGCTTTCACGTGGGAGCAACAACACAAGTTGACCAGTAAATAAACTAAGTGCAATTGGTGTCAGGAGACTACCCTGTGAGAACAACTCGCCAGAGCTTAAATACTAGAGCTTTGTTAGAGAGGGAGAAGGAGGGAGAGGAGGAGGGAGAAGGAGGGAGAGGGAGAAGGAGGGAGAAGGAGGGAGAGAAGGAGGAAGAGGAGGGAGAGAAGGAGGAAGAGGAGGGAGAGGGAGAAGGAGGGAGAGGGAGAGGGAGGAGGGAGAAGGAGAGAGAGAAGGAGGAAGAGGAGGGAGAGGGAGAAGGAGGGAGAGGGAGAGGGAGAAGGAGGGAGAGGAGGGAGAGGAAGAGGGAGAAGGAGGTAGAGGGAGAGAAGGAGAAGGAGAAGGAGGGAGAGGAGGGAGGGGGAGAAGAGAGAGGAGGGAGGGGGAGAAGGAGGGAGAGAAGGAGGGGGAGAAGAGAGAGAAGGAGGGAGGGAGGGGGAGAAGGAGGGAGAGAAGGAGGGGGAGAAGAGAGAGAAGGAGGAGAAGGAGGAGGAGAAGGAGGAGGGGGAGAATTCAGTTCCGGTCTCCAGGAGCAAAGCTGAGGGGCATTAGTTCATGTTTAACAGTCATTAATGGCAAAGTTAACACACTTTATGGGCAAACTTAACACTCTTTAACCACAATGCTATTAAGGCCCAGTGTGGACACGGAAATGAGTTGTACAAAAGATAAGTATATTTGCACTGTGGTAGAGAGCACCCTTATATCAGGACACTGTGGTAGAGAGCACCCTTATATCAGGACACTGTGGTAGAGAGCACCCTTATATCAGGACACTGTGGTAGAGAGCACCTTATATCAGGACACTGTGGTAGAGAGCACCTTATATCAGGACACTGTGGTAGAGAGCACCTTATATCCGGACACTGTGGTAGAGAGCACCTTATATCAGGACACTGTGGTAGAGATCACCTTATATCAGGTCACTGTGGTAGAGAGCACCCTTATATCAGGACACTGTGGTAGAGAGCACCCTTATATCAGGTCACTGTGGTAGAGAGCACCTTATATCAGGACACTGTGGTAGAGAGCACCCTTATATCAGGTCACTGTGGTAGAGAGCACCCTTATATCAGGTCACTGTGGTAGAGAGCACCTTATATGAGGACACTGTGGTAGAGAGCACCTTATATCAGGTCACTGTGGTAGAGAGCACCTTATATCAGGACACTGTGGTAGAGAGCACCTTATATCAGGACACTGTGGTAGAGAGCACCCTTATATCAGGTCACTGTGGTAGAGAGCACCTTATATCAGGACACTGTGGTAGAGAGCACCCTTATATCAGGACACTGTGGTAGAGAGCACCCTTATATCAGGACACTGTGGTAGAGAGCACCTTATATCAGGACACTGTGGTAGAGAGCACCATATATCAGGACACTGTGGTAGAGAGCACCCTTATATCAGGACACTGTGGTAGAGAGCACCCTTATATCAGGTCACTGTGGTAGAGAGCACCCTTATATCAGGACACTGTGGTAGAGAGCACCTTATATCAGGACACTGTGGTAGAGAGCACCTTATATCAGGACACTGTGGTAGAGAGCACCCTTATATCAGGACACTGTGGTAGAGAGCACCTTATATCAGGACACTGTGGTAGAGAGCACCCATATATCAGGACACTGTGGTAGAGAGCACCTTATATCAGGTCACTGTGGTAGAGAGCACCCTTATATCAGGACACTGTGGTAGAGAGCACCCTTATATCAGGACACTGTGGTAGAGAGCACCCTTATATCAGGACACTGTGGTAGAGAGCACCTTATATCAGGACACTGTGGTAGAGAGCACCTTATATCAGGACACTGTGGTAGAGAGCACCTTATATCAGGACACTGTGGTAGAGAGCACCTTATATCAGGACACTGTGGTAGAGATCACCTTATATCAGGTCACTGTGGTAGAGAGCACCCTTATATCAGGTCACTGTGGTAGAGAGCACCTTATATAAGGACACTGTGGTAGAGAGCACCCTTATATCAGGACACTGTGGTAGAGAGCACCCTTATATCAGGTCACTGTGGTAGAGAGCACCTTATATCAGGACACTGTGGTAGAGAGCACCTTATATCAGGTCACTGTGGTACAGAGCACCTTATATCAGGACACTGTGGTAGAGAGCACCCTTATATCAGGACACTGTGGTAGAGAGCACCTTATAACAGGACACTGTGGTAGAGAGCACCTTATAACAGGACACTGTGGTAGAGAGCACCTTATATCAGGTCACTGTGGTAGAGAGCACCTTATATCAGGACACTGTGGTAGAGAGCACCTTATAACAGGACACTGTGGTAGAGAGCACCTTATAACAGGACACTGTGCGTGCAGAGGACCAGACGCAGGCAGTGTAAAGCTGTAAAGTTGTGTGCAGTAGGGAAGAGAAACACCCCAGACAGACGTGACCAAACCAATTCAGAAATTCCACTTTGCAGAAGAAATTCACCATGTTCACCATATTCTCTGTACTGCCACTGGGTCAGAGCCATTTGCTCTAGTACTGTGAGAAACCCAAGACCTGATTGGTCACAGCTTCCCCGGCGTTCACAGTCGCTGCCCTTTCTGCTGGTCGCCTGTGAACTTGGTAGGCTGGACACACACACACACACACACACACACACACACACACACACACACACACACACACACACACACACACACACACACACACACACACAGAGACACAGAGACACACACATAGACACACACACACACACACACAAGAGACACACAGAGACACACACACACACACACACACACACACACACACACAGAGACACACACACACAGAGACAGACACACACACAGACAGACACACACACACAGGGCCAGGCAGTCCCAAAAAAGCAGGCTCCCCTCGCAGCGCAACATGCACTTTCACACTCCATTTACCATGTACAAAAGGGAATGTACAGATCAAGCGCTGCCACAATGCACTTTATACGCTGGCGAGGAGTGAACGGGCCCTGTTAGACGAGATGTCCAGCCTGTGGGGGATGTAACAACCAATTCTCTGGGGTCTGCTCCAACCCTCAATATTTTAGCAAATTAGATAATTGTATACTAAAAACAAATACTTTGCAAGGAACTGCCCGGGAGTAAATACTGTATATAGAATCTGGTAATGATTTCCATTTGATATTTTATAGTGTTTTACATAAGTCGCACAGACATGCTTTAGAAAGCAGCCAACCGACATGAGTACATTGACACAAAGGGAAAATAATGACTATGAATGCTTGTAGGGGTAGTGGTGACTCCAACATACAACAGTAACTCCTCTAAAAGCATGTGTGGCATTACTCAAGCACTATATAAACACCCCATATCCATGACATAGAGAACAGGCTTTCCTCTCATGAAGTCCAATAAAACAGCTAAGGCTTGTCTCTGTGTGTCCCAAATGGCACCCTATTCCCCATATAGGGCACTACTTTTGACCAGAGATCTGGCCAAAAGTAGTGCACTATATAGGGAATAGAGTGCCATTTGAGACGCAACCTTAGTGTAATAGTCCTGTGCACTTTACTCTAGTCAAGTCCTCTCTGACTGCCAGTTACCTCCTGTATGCTACCAGGTCCATTACCCAGGAGCCCGAGGGGCAGGAAATCCCACAATTGTGTTTGCTAGTTAGGGAGTGTTGCCGTGTGTAAGGCCTGAATCACAGGATAACACAGATCTCTCCTGACTCACGCCACTCTCCTCTCCTCCTCTCCTCCTCCTCTCCTCTCCTCCTCCCCTCTCCTCCCCTCTCCTCCCCTCCTCCTCTCCTCTCTTCGCCTACTCCTCCCCTCTCCTTCCCTCCTCCTCTCCCCCTCTCCTCCTCTCCTCCTCTCCTCCTCTCCTCCTCTCCTCCTCTCTTCCTCTCCTCCTCTTCTCTCCTCTCCCTGCTCCTGGTCCGTATTAGCGGTGTGCAGGCTGTTGGCTAGCTGTCCTAGGCACTGCTGATTGCTAATGAGGCCGGTGTTGTGGTTTCACAGATGTTCATCCTCAGTGCAAAGCCCAGACTCGGCGGGGAAACAGAGCCCGGGACGGGGGAGTATGGGGAGACCTCTGTGTGCGGTAGAGATAATCAGTGGTGGTCTCAGTGCCCGGTGTGTGGACTGAACCCCCATCATGTCTGTCTCATCAAAACATCTTCCGAGAGACGGAGGGAGAGAGAAAGGAGAGAGAGAGCAGGGTAAAGAGAGTCAAATGAAGGGAGTACAGAGAGATTCCAGGAGGGAGTGAAAGAGGAGGAAAGAGTGGTAGTGACTAACGAGAGGAACGCCCAGAATTAGGCTTCATCCCAAATGGCATCCTATTCACTATATAGCGCACTACTTCTAACCAGGGACCATAGGGCTCCCATTGGGCTATAGGTCTCCCATAGGGCTCCCATAGGGCTATAGGGCTATAGGGCTATAGGGCTCCCATAGGCTATAGGGCTATAGGGCTATAGGGCTATAGGGCTATAGGGCTCCCATAGGGCTATAGGGCTATAGGGCTCCCACAGGGTTATAGGGCTATAGTATAATAATAATAATAATATAATATGCCTAT
>NW_025534548.1:12500-55000 GCF_020615455.1 Coregonus clupeaformis | reverse complement strand
TTTCACCTGTCAGTCATTTCTAACCAGGGATGTACTTTAAATAATTCAAACTGCGCTAGAGCTAGAAACCATAACATGGTGGCCAACCAAAAAAGAACCATGATAAATCTCGGCTCCGACATCAGCAGCAGGGCGTCCATTTCGAGTCTTAGCAGGAAAGTCTAACACATCGGCACACCACGCTTCTATTGATTCCCTTCAGGAGAATATGTCTGACAATTTCCCATTGCTCTTTCCTGCTTGTAACTGGGATGGCCTAGGGTGGATGTGGCATCCGCGGTATCACTGAATCAGATGCAGTGACATAGGAAAGGTGTGAAATGAGCATGTATTGCTGTTATTCACACTAGCAGGACAAACTGGGATCTAAGTCTAATCTGTCAATCATTCTTCATATGCTGTAACCCAAAGAGGGTTTATTTTGTTTGACCTTATGCCATTGGATTGAATAAAAAAAAAAATATATATATCTTAGTGGGAGGTCGAGAAATCGATGACTGTAAAAGGTGCGAAACATGAATAACACTGCTCACGCTCAAGGGCTCCGCACACTATGTGTAAGTTCCAAATGGCACCCTATTCCCTATATAGTGCACTACTTTTAACCAGAACTCTATTGGCCCTGATCAAAAGTAGGGCAATATATAAGAAATAGGGTACCATTTGGGACAAAGCCTCCCTCACCACTGTAGCTGGGTATCTGCCAAGGCTCCGAGCCACAGATCCCATCAGCAGAGCAGTGGCACTTCATTAAAACCCCATTCACCTCCAGCACCTCTTCATTCTACAGCGAGTGACAAGGTATGTCAGGGAGTACTACAGTGTGTGTGTGTGTGTGTGTGTGTGTGTGTGTGTGTGTGTGTGTTGTCTGTGTGTGTGTGTGTGTGTGTGTGTGTGTGTGGCTGTGTGTGTGTGTGTGTGTGTGTCTGTGTGTGTGTGTGTGTGTGTGTGTGTGTGTCCTGGATCTCATCTCAATCACAGGGAGGAGGATCTCTTGACAGGTCAGCCTCGGATGGATTAACTGAGATCCCGGGGAAGAATGCAGGTGTTACGCAAGACCACCGAAGGAAGGAGCCTCCTAGGAATGCCAAAACATGTACAGTTGTATAGATCGAACGCAGGCGTGTGCAAAAGCAAGCACACACACAAATGCACAAATGCACACACACACACACACACACACACACACACATACAAATGCATGCGCACACACACACACACCATTCAGCCCTTAATATTATTGAGGCCCTGCCCTAAAGCATGGATATTCTGAAAGCACTCCGCAAACCACAGTTATTTGTCATTTTCTAATAGAAGCATTGGATATGTTTAGCTCATAATTAGTTTGAAACCGGTTAACATTAACCACTTGTCATGTGGAATCCCCCCTTTTGTTCCCAGTCATGATTAATGGTCTCCAACACATTACAGGCTCTGAAGCAGTGTGTTTGTGTCATGAGATTCCCTTCAACCTTTCTCTCAGATAGGAATAACAACACAGTCTGGTAAACTCTAAACAAGGAGAGCGGGCAGCCCTGTGCTTAACCAAGGTCAAACAAGTCCACACAAGCATGCGTTATGCAGTGAGGGTAAACACACACACACACACACACAAACACACTTCTCTTTGATCCCCCTGAATCATTCCTTTCAGCCACTCCACACAGAAAAAGCTATCTCTACTACGGTCAGTCACTGTGAGGGGTAATGACAACATGTACCATATCTCTACTACGGTCAATCACTGTGAGGGGTAATGACAACATGTACCATATCTCTCCTACTGTCAGTCACTGTGAAGATTAATGACAGCATGTACCCGATCTCTACTACGGTCAGTCACTGTGAGGAGTAATGACAACATGTACCCTATCTCTACTACGGTCAGTCACTGTGAGGATTAATGACAGCATGTACCCAATCTCTACTACGGTCAGTCACTGTGAGGAATAATGACAGCATGTACCCGATCTCTACTACGGTCAGTCACTGTGAGGATTAATGACAACATGTACCCTATCTCTACAATGGTCAGTCACTGTGAAGATTAATGACAGCATGTACCCGATCTCTACTACGGTCAGTCACTGTGAGGATTAATGACAACATGTACCATATCTCTACTACTGTCAGTCACTGTGAGGAGTAATGACAACATGTACCCTATCTCTACTACGGTCAGTCACTGTGAGGATTAATGACAGCATGTACCCAATCTCTACTACTCTCTGTCACTGTGAGGAGTATTGACAACATGTACCATATCTCTACTACTGTCAGTCACAGTGAGGAGTAATGACAGCATGTACCCAATCTCTACTACGGTCAGTCACTGTGAGGATTAATGACAGCATGTACCCTATCTCTACTACGGTCAGTCACTGTTAGGAGGAATGACAACATGTACCCTATCTCTACTACGGTCAGTCACTGTGAGGATTAATGACAGCATGTACCCTATCTCTACTACAGTCAGTCACTGTAAGGAGTAATGACAACATGTACCCAATCTCTACTACGGTCAGTCACTGTGAGGATTAATGACAGCATGTACCCTATCTCTACTACTCTCAGTCACTGTGAGGAGTAATGACAACATGTACCCTATCTTTACTACTCTCAGTCACTGTGAGTAGTAATGACAACATGTACCCTATCTCTACCACGGTCAGTCACTGTGAGGATTAATGACAGCACTTACCCTATCTCTACTACTGTCAGTCACTGTGAGGATTAATGACATCATGTACCCGATCTCTACTACGGTCAGTCACTGTGAGGAGTAATGACAACATGTACCCTATCTCTACTACAGTCAGTCACTGTGAGGATTAATGACAGCATGTACCAGATCTCTACTACTGTCAGTCACTGTGAGGAGTAATGACAGCATGTACCCTATCTCTACTACTGTCAGTCACTGTGAGGATTAATGACATCATGTACCCGATCTCTACTACGGTCAGTCACTGTGAGGAATAATGACAGCATGTACCCAATCTCTACTACTGTCAGTCACTGTGAGGATTAAAGACAGCATGAACCCGATCTCTACTACGGTCAGTCACTGTGAGGAGTAATGACAACATGTACCATATCTCTACTACGGTCAGTCACTGTGAGGATTAATGACAGCATGTACCCGATCTCTACTACTGTCAGTCACTGTGAGGATTAATGACAGCATGTACCCTATCTCTACTACTGTCAGTCACTGTGAGGATTAATGACAGCATGTACCCGATCTCTACTATGGTCAGTCAATGTGAGAAGTAATGACAGCATGTACCCAATCTCTACTACTGTCAGTTACTGTGAGGATTAATGACAGCATGTACCCGATCTCTACTACGGTCAGTCACTGTGAGGAGTAATGACAGCATGTACCCAATCTCTACTACTGTCAGTTACTGTTAGGAGGAATGACAACATGTACCCTATCTCTACTACGGTCAGTCACTGTGAGGATTAATGACAGCATGTACCCGATCTCTACTACTGTCAGTCACTGTGAGGAGTAATGACAGCATGTACCCTATCTCTACTACTGTCAGTCACTGTGAGGAGTAATGACAGCATGTACCCGATCTCTACTTCTCCGACAGGGGCGGATTACCCTCAAACATTGACCCTGTTTCATCCAAAATGGCAGGCTGGGACAGCTATGACATTTCTGCCTTTAAAATACTCTACAGCAGGGGTTGGCAACATGTGGCCCGCGGGCCAAAACCGTCCCACAATATATATTTTTTGCCCCCCTTTTGCACTACACTATGGCATCTCCCAGCACCTCCCATCTATTCCCAGCACCTCCCAGCACCTCCCAGCTCCTCCCAGCACCTTCCAGCACCTTCCAGCACCTCCCATCATATCCCAGCTCTTCCCAGCTCTTCCCAGCACCTCTCAGCACCTCCTAGCTCTTCCCAGATCTTCCCAGCTCCTCCCAGCTCCTCCCACTAGAGAAAAGTAAAATAAGTCAAGTGTGTTGATGTTCACTCAGGGTTGATGTTCACTCAGGGTTGTTCACTCAGGGTTGTTCACTCAGGGTTGTTCACTCAAGGGTTGTTCACTCAGGGTTGCATTTTGACACCAAAAGGGAGGAGGCAGAACCTTTTCAACAGAGTGCATAGGAACCGGTGGTTTATGGAGTGCCTTTAACAGAGTTGCCGGTTCAGCACTGGGTTAATGATAAAACACACTTCCCCTTGCTCTGGCCCTGCATGCACTTTCCAGTCAGTCACGGACACGCTACAAGGATCCAGGAGGCAACGCTCAGCTGCCCCGCTCTTTGATGTTAGCACATATTTCCAGGAGAAAAGCGGCCCCTGAGTCAGTTAAGAACTTGAGGACAAAAAAGAAAAAGAAAAGGGTCCCCAGAGTGTTCCCAGAAGCCCCAGCGGTAAACGAGGAGACATGGCGGGAGCGACCAGGAAAACAGGAAAGTCTGTTGGTGTTTTGACAGGTCGAAGATGTAGGGCAAGCATGCACAACCAAAAGTATTTGGCGGGGATATTTGAAATCCTTTCGCTTCCTTTCCAAGACGGACCCCGCCTTCTCCACTTGTCATGAGTCCAATTTTCTGTGAAACATTCTAAAACACTCCCAAAGAACTTGGCACAGGCTGACTTTAGTATGGGAAAGCACTTAAGGTGATCTGTTCATGTCTATCATTCGCTAGCCATTCTCACCACGCCTTTTTAATACGTCTGGGCCTGAGAATGGGCTTTAGGAGCGCTCAGAGGGGGGAAGCACAAACTAGCTATCTGAAATGGTACTCCACACAGGGGGAAAGCTGAGAGGAGAGGGGGTGTTTGTATTCAGGGCATGTCAGCTTCAGAGGGGCTTCTCAGGTAGCAGTGATTACTATGCATAGATTTTTCCTCCTATAAAACAGCCAGCATGGTTCATTTCACAGATAGGGATCTTAATAGACTGAGCGCAATATGACAACATGGCGCACGCATATCAATGTCAGCCCCCGCACACTGGTTGTGTGACACGTTGCCCCACTTAGTGACAGATTTGCGAGTCAACTGACAGAGTCTGAGACTGCAGCACCGCGCAAAGCAATGGAAGGACACAAAAGAGAAATAAATGGTGCTGAAATTATTTAGAGGCATTTAAAATATTCATGTCACTTTCCATGTAGTCTATGAGAAAATACCACATCGCAAACAGCTATTTCCTGATTGGGTATAGTTAAGGAGGTATGACATCTACTTTTTGAAATTTGCTAAATGCTAAAAGCAGACCTCCACCCAATATTATAGAGAAAGCATGGCACCTGCTATAGCTTGCTAACCAAGACCACATTGATTTTTTAATTAGTCATCTAGAGTCACACAGAAGCAGAACAGTCCAAAAAAATTCCAACAAGCCTGCCTCTGTTAAGTAGCTCACTCAGACTTGGCCAGCCAGCACAGCCACCTGTAGAGCAAATCAATTCATCCTGCACAGACAGACGTGCAGACAGAATTAATTTAGAGAGTAGAGTTTGAAAGGAGAAGGAGCCGCTGGGTGACAGCATGTCCCCCAGTAACAACACACTGTCACTAACCTTGCAGATCTTACTCTCCTCTGTCTCCTTGCTCCGTCCCTGCTGCTGCTGCGTCCTCCTCTCCTGGTACTCTGACTTGAGTGACAGCTGACAGGAGGAGAGCAGGGGGGATTCTGACCCCCTCAGCTCTGGGGTCCTTGCCATGTATCCCCGTGTGGCAGCGGTCCTGCCCGGGTTGGGGATGGGGAGAGCACTGTGGACCGGCTTGGAGCCCACCGAGGGTTGTCTGAGCTTGGAGGCTACCCCTACCACCGGCATGGTCCGTCACATCCAGAGAGAGAGAGTTCAAAAACGGACAGGAGGAAGGGGTTGAAAAAACAGCGAGAGGAGTTGTTTCCCTCAGTTTCCCACACAAGAGAGAGAAAGAGAGGCGAAACAAGAGCCCAGTGTCTCCTCCTGACGTCTGGCAGAGAAACAGAGGGGAAGGAGAAGATAAAATAAAGAGAGGACTGCCTCTCAGAGAGAAGTCTTGAGAGGGAGAGCAGCCGCAGTCATTCTGTAGTCTACAGCGTGTGGGACTTACAGAAACTGACAAGGTTTCTCCGCCACCGGTTCACTCCTCCTTTCTCTTGCTCCCCCTCCTCCTCTCTGTCAGAGCTCAACCACTCCTCCCTCTCCCTTTCTGTCAGAGCTCCACTACAAAACCAAACAGTCCTCAGGGGCGTGAACTCCTCTGGAAGGTAACCGCCACTCCACCAGTGATTATAGACCTGGCTAACTGCACGTCTCTCTCTCGCTCTCTCTCTCTCTTTCTCTCTCTCTCTCTCTTTCTCTCTGAGCAGCATTCCTCAGCAGCACGTTACTCCCTAGCTCCAACTGTCAAAACAGCTCTCTCCGTAGCCGAGCGCTGATCACTAGAAATAGACACCTCTCACTGGCTGCCTGCATCTGGGGCAGCCCTCATCTTTGATGAAAGAAATAGTAAAAGTTCAATTTAAAAAATAATCTTTATTATCCAGGACATAATCCCCCACACTGAAGCTGTTTGTCTGTTTACTGGGACTATTTTTCATGGCTGAAAGAGTTCTAGGTTTATAAATCGATGCCTTTCACCCTCTTCCTTCTCTCTCCCCCTCTCTCTCTATCCCCTGTGTTGTCTCCACCCTGCTCTAGGATATGGCTTTGGAAAGACAGTCGGCGAGCAGAGGACTGACACCAGTGTTTGGGAGTTGTGGTTTGTGCAGCGAGTGAAAGTGCCGCAGCGGGGGGAAAACTGCTTCTCTGACAGCCAGGCGGACGGTTGTGGCAGAAAAAACGACCTCCTTGCTAATTCCTGTCAAACAAATAATCAGAACATCCAGGGGAATTGAACAGTAAAGTGGCAACTCTGTTTTCTCTGTCAAGAGAATAGAAAAGGAGGGATATTTTTCATTCAGTCTAGTGGTGAAGGAAATGGAGTCATTGATCACTAAACACCATGTACTTTCCTGCTGGCTAAACGCCTCTCTCGACCTAGAGTTTCAACAGCTAGTGGTGAGAAACGGGCAACCCTGAATGCATTTGGAGTTTATTAACTGGACAAAATATGACATGTAACTGTGGCTTTTAACGGCTCCTAGCGTTGTGTGAGACATAAAAGGGAGTGAAAGATTTATATGGAAAGCCTACATCTGGTTCGGTTTAGGGGCTGGGATGTGTGAGAGTAGGGAGGATTACCACGTCACACCAAACCGGAACATTTGAACACTGCACCATCCAATAGAAGACGAGAACTGAAGAAGAGAACTGAGCAGGCTTGTCCTGCAGATTGAACAGGCTCAATGTACAGTAAGCAGCAACCCTGCTTGGCTTGCCTCTGAAGCCAAGCAGGGTTGGTCCTGGTCAGTCCCTGGATGGGAGACCAGATGTTGCTGGAAATGGTGTTGGAGAGCCAGTAGGAGGAACTCTTTCCTCTGGTCAAAAAAAATTATCCCAATGCCCCCAGGGCAGTGATTGGAGACATTGCCCTGTGTAGGGTGTCGTCTTTCAGATGGGACGTTAAAAGGGTGCCCTGACTCTCTGTGGTCACTATAGATCCCATGGCAGTTATTGTAAGAGTAGGGGTGTTAACTCTGGAGTCCTGGCTAAATTCCCAATCTGGCCCTCATACCATCATTGCCACCTAATCATCCCCAGGTTCCAATTGGCTCATTCATCCACCCTCCTCTCCCCTGTAACTATTCCCCAGGTTGTTGCTGTAAATGAGAATGTGTTCTCAGTCAACTTGCCTGGTAAATTAAAGGTTAAATAAATAAAAAGCATTATAGCTAGTAGCTAGTAGTCAAAGCAATCCTCAGTTCTCTGTTCCACTCAAACCATTATCCAACAAAGAACAGCTGGTATTTTTTATTGGTAAATTTACAAACATATATTATGATAAATAGACTTGAAACTTGTATCTCATTATGGTAAGTGGTGAAATAAGTATAGCCAGTTATAATTGTAATGGCTTAGCAGATAATAACAAAAGAAGAACAATATTTACATGGAAACTGGTTACAAATGACGGAGTCACCCATGATTCACCAAATGATATTTTGAAGGAGGAAGCAAAGTACTTTAAGCATCGGTTTTCGTTTCAGTCACCTCCATCTCCTCTAACTGAAGCTATTTGTAGGGATTATTTTTCTATTGATAATGTAAAATTAACAGCCATACAGAAAGACTCATGTGAAGGTGAAATTACAGAGGAGGAACTTCTGGATGCAATTAAAGACTTTAAGTCCGGGAAAACTCCAGGGTTGGATGGCATAGCAGTCGAGGTATACCAAACCTTTTTTGATATACTCAGAGGACCGTTATTAGCATGTTTTAACCACTCCTATGTAAATGGTAGATTATCAGACACTCAAGAAGAAGGTCTGATTTCATTATTACTGAAACAGGATACAAGTGGGAAATATAAAGATCCAGTCCATTTAAAAAATTGGAGGCCCCTTACACTTCAGTGTTGTGATGCAAAAATTATATCAAAATGTATAGCGCATATAATTAAAAAGGTATTGTCGGACATTATTCATTCCAATCAGACAGGTTTTTTACATGGACGATACATTGGAGATAATATAAGGCAAGTACTGGAAACAATAGAACACTATGAAAAATCTGGGAAACCAGGCCTGCTATTCATAGCAGACTTTGAAAAGACATTTGATAAAGTACGACTGGAGTTTATATATAAATGCCTAGAGCATTTCAATTTTGGAGAATCTCTTATAAAATGGGTTAAAATCATATATAGTAACCATTGGTGTAAAATAGTAAATAATGGCTATTTCTCCTAAAGTTTTAAACTGTCAAGAGGAGTAAAACAAGGTTGTCCACTATCAGCATATCTATTTATGATGGCCATCGAAATGTTAGCTATTAAAATCAGATCCAACAATAATATCAAGGGATTAGAAATCCAGGGCTTAAAAACAAAGGTGTCATTGTACGCTGATGATTCATGTTTTCTTTTAAATCCACAACTTTAATCCCTCCACAGCCTCATAGAGGATCTAGATACATTTTCTAACCTTCTCTGGATTACAACCAAATTATGATAAATGTACTATATTACATTTACATTACATTTTAGTCATTTAGCAGACGCTCTTATCCAGAGCGACTTACAGTTAGTGAGTGCATACATTCTTTTTTTCATACCGGCCCCCCATGGGAATCGAACCCACAACCCTGGCATTGCAAACGCCATCCCTGCCGGCCAAACCCTCCCCTACCTTGGACGACGCTGGGCCAATTGTGCGCCGCCCCATGTCTCCCGGTCGCGGCCGGCTACGACAGAGCCTGGATTCGAACCAGGATCTCTAGTGGCACAGTATTGGATCACGTATTGGATCACTAAAAAATAAAAAATTTACATTACCATGTAGTTTACCAATAAAATGGTCTGATGGTGATGTGGATATACTCAGAATACATATCCCAAAGAAAATAAATAATCTCACTCCAAAACATTTTAATAGAAAGGTAGCAAAAATAGATAAGATCTTGCTACCATGGAAAGGTAAATACCTGTCTATTTGTGGAAAAATCACCCTGATGAACCCTTTAGTATTATCCCAGTTTACCTATTTGCTTTTGGTCTTGCCTACGCCTAGCGAACAGTTTTTGAAATTATTTGAGAAAAAAATATTCAATTTTATTTGGAACGGCAAGCCAGACAAAATTAAACGGGCCTATTTATATAATGAATATGAATTCGGAGGACAGAAATTATTAAATATTAAAGCATTAGACCTATCACTAAAAGCTTCAGTCATACAAAAGTTATACTTAAATCCGAACTGGTTCTCTAGCAAATTTGTAAGATTGTCTCACCCCATGTTCAAGAATGGCCTTTTTCCCTTTATTCAGATTACAACCTCTCACTTTCAGTTATTTGAAAAGGAAATCATCTCCCAAATATCACTATTTCTAAAACTGGCCATAGAAAGTTGGTCGCTATTTCAATTTAATCCTCCAGAAACAACAGAACAAGTAATGCAACAAATATTGTGGTTAAACTGAAATATACTAAATGATAAAAAAACATTCTTTTTTGAAAAAAATAAAATATTTAAAAGGTATAATCTTCGTAAATGATATCATAGGTAGGACTGGTGGAGTTACAGTGGGGAGAACAAGTATTTGATACACTGCCAATTTTGCAGGTTTTCCTACTTACAAAGCATGTAGAGGTCTGTAATTTTTATCATAGGTACACTTCAACTGTGAGAGACGGAATATAAAACAAAAATCCAGAAAATCACATTGTATGATTTTTAAGTAATGAATTTGAATTTTATTGCATGACATAAGTATTTGATACATCAGAAAAGCAGAACATAATATTTGGTACAGAAACCTTTGTTTGCAATTACAGAGATCATACATTTCCTGTAGGTCTTGACCAGGTTTGCACACATTGCAGCAGGGATTTTGGCCCACTCCTCCATACAGACCTTCTCCAGATCCTTCAGGTTTCGGGGCTGTCGCTGGGCAATACGGACTTTCAGCTCCCTCCAAAGATGTTCTATTGGCTTCAGGTCTGGAGACTGGCTAGGCCACTCCAGGACCTTGAGATGCTTCTTATGGAGCCACTCCTTAGTTGCCCTGGCTGTGTGTTTCGGGTCGTTGTCAAGCTGGAAGATCCAGCCACGACCCATCTTCAATGCTCTTACTGAGGGAAGGAGGTTGTTGGCCAAGATCTCGCGATACATGGCCCCATCCATCCTTCCCTCAATACGGTGCAGTCGTCCTGTCCCCTTTGCAGAAAAGCATCCCCAAAGAATGATGTTTCCACCTCCATGCTTCACGGTTGGGATGGTGTTCTTGGGGTTGTACTCATCCTTCTTCTTCCTCCAAACACGGCGAGTGGAGTTTAGACCAAAAAGCTCTATTTTTGTTTCATCAGACCACATGACCTTCTCCCATTCCTCCTCTGGATCATCCAGATGGTCATTGGCAAACTTCAGACGGGCCTGGACATGCGCTGGCTTGAGCAGGGGGACCTTGCGTGTGCTGCAGGATTTTAATCCATGATGCATTAGTGTGTTACTAATGGTTTTCTTTGAGACTGTGGTCCCAGCTCTCTTCAGGTCATTGACTAGGTCCTGCCGTGTAGTTCTGGGCTGATCCCTCACCTTCCTCATGATCATTGATGCCCCACGAGTTGAGATGTTGCATGGAGCCCCAGACTGAGGGTGATTGACCGTCATCTTGAACTTCCATTTTCTAATAATTGCACCAACAGTTGTTGCCTTCTCACCAAGCTGCTTGCCTATTGTCCTGTAGCCCATCCCAGCCTTGTGCAGGTCTACAATTTTATCCCTGATGTCCTTACACAGCTCTCTGGTCTTGGCCATTGTGGAGAGGTTGGAGTCTGTTTGATTGAGTGTGTGGACAGCTGTCTTTTATACAGGTAACGAGTTCAAACAGGTGCAGTTAATACAGGTAATGAGTGGAGAACATGAGGGCTTCTTAAAGAAAAACTAACAGGTCTGTGAGAGCCGGAATTCTTACTGGTTGGTAGGTGATCAAATACTTATGTCATGCAATAAAATGCAAATGAATTACTTAAAAATCATACAATGTGATTTTCTGGATTTTTGTTTTAGATTCCGTCTCTCACAGTTGAAGTGTACCTATGATAAAAATTACAGACCTCTACATGCTTTGTAAGTAGGAAAACCTGTAAAATCAGCAGTGTATCAAATACTTGTTCTCCCCACTGTATGTCGTACATGCAGCTAACAAAAAAATATAGAAATGTCTGATCTAGCCAAAATTACAACCAAATTATTGCAGCATTACTGCAAAAATGGAAGAGGAAAGTGGAAGGAGGAAAAAGTAAGGAACTTGTCTGTCGGCCCTGCATTGAAGAACATAATTGGTTAAAGAAAATTGTGATGAATAAAAAAGTATACCAGCAAAATAGTTTTTGACGTACCGATTCCATGGCATAGTGTTTATGAACTGATAGGCAAAACGACGCCGGATTCAAAACTTAGAATCTTTCAATTTAAATTATTATACAAAATTCTTGCTACCAATATAATGTTATTTATATGGGGGATACAATCTTCCCAGCGCTGCAGATTTTGCTGTGAAGAGACAGAATCATTAGATCATTTGTTTTGGTACTGTCCATTGCAATATTTACCTGGAGCTCACCCTGCAGATAGCACTACTGGGTGATCTGAAAAGCCATAGTCAATCGATCAATAATATACTAATACTTTTAGCAAAATTTTTTATTTTCAATTAACAATCTGTAGAAACAATGAGAATAGAAGGGTTCAGAACTTTTGTGAAAATTCGCAGTACAGTTGAAAAATATATGGCAAATAGAAATTCAATATGGATGGTGTTAACAGATAGATGGGAGGTGTTGAATGGAGCTGAAGGATGGGACTAATAACAACTAACAACAACTAATAACAACAAGATAAGTAATGTAAAGCATACTGTGTCCATAATAAGTATATACAGTGAGGGAAAAAAGTATTTGATCCCCTGCTGATTTTGTACGTTTGCCCACTGACAAAGACATGATCAGTCTATAATTTTAATGGTAGGTTTATTTGAACAGTGGGAGACAGAATAACAACAACAAAATCCAGAAAAACGCATGTCAAAAATGTTATAAGTTGATTTGCATTTTAATGAGGGAAATAAGTATTTGACCCCTCTGCATAACATGACTTAGTACTTGGTGGCAAAACCCTTGTTGGCAATCACAGAGGTCAGACGTTTCTTATAGTTGGCCACCAGGTTTGCACACATCTCAGGAGGGATTTTGTCCCACTCCTCTTTGCAGATCTTCTCCAAGTCATTAAGGTTTCGAGGCTGACGTTTGGCAACTCGAACCTTCAGCTCCCTCCACAGATTTTCTATGGGATTAAGGTCTGGAGACTGGCTAGGCCACTCCAGGACCTTAATGTGCTTCTTCTTGAGCCACTCTTTTGTTGCCTTGGCTGTGTGTTTTGGGTCATTGTCATGCTGGAATACCCAATCCACGACCCATTTTCAATGCCCTGGCTGAGGGAAGGAGGTTCTCACCCAAGATTTGACGGTACATGGCCCTGTCCATCGTCCCTTTGATGCGGTGAAGTTGTCCTGTCCCCTTAGCAGAAAAACACCCCCAAAGCATAATGTTTCCACCTCCATGTTTGACGGTGGGGATGGTGTTCTTGGGGTCATAGGCAGCATTCCTCCTCCTCCAAACACGGTGAGTTGAGTTGATGCCAATGAGCTCAATTTTGGTCTCATCTGACCACAACACTTTCACCCAGTTCTCCTCTGAATCATTCAGATGTTCATTGGCAAACTTCAGACGGGCCTGTATATGTGCTTTCTTGAGCAGGGGGACCTTGCGGGCGCTGCAGGATTTCAGTCCTTCACGGCGTAGTGTGTTACCAATTGTTTTCTTGGTGACTATGGTCCCAGCTGCCTTGAGATCATTGACAAGACCCTCCCGTGTTGTTCTGGGCTGATTCCTCGCCGTTCTCATGAACATTGCAACTCCACGAGGTGAGATCTTGCATGGAGCCCCAGGCCGAGGGAGATTGACAGTTCTTTTGTGTTTCTTCCATTTGCGAATAATCGCACCAACTGTTGTCACCTTCTCACCAAGCTGCTTGGCGATGGTCTTGTAGCCCATTCCAGCCTTGTGTAGGTCTACAATCTTGTCCCTGACATCCTTGGAGAGCTCTTTGGTCTTTGCAATGGTGGAGAGTTTGGAATCTGATTGATTGATTGCTTCTGTGGACAGGTGTCTTTTATACAGGTAACAAACTGAGATTAGGAGCACTCCCTTTAAGAGTGTGCTCCTAATCTCAGCTCGTTACCTGTATAAAAGACACCTGGGTGCCAGAAATCTTTCTGATTGAGAGGGGGTCAAATACTTATTTCCCTCATTAAAATGCAAATACATTTATAACATTTTTGACATGCGTTTTTCTGGAATTTTTTTTGTTATTCTGTCTCTCACTGTTCAAATAAACCTACCATAAAAATTATAGACTGATCATTTCTTTGTCAGTGGGCAAACATACAAAATCAGCAGAGGATCAAATACTTTTTTCCCCTCACTGTAGGTTATAGGTTGAGAGCTTTTGTGAAAGAGCACAGTTAGAAACATATGGCATATAGAAGCAAACCGGATGGACATCATGAAAATGATCGGAGAGTTTGAGGGTAGAGGAAGTTCAGGAGTAAAAACAAACAAAATATAATTATTGTAAAATTGACTGTGTCCATAAAAAGTATATGTTATGTAAAATCTGGAAGTAGAGGCCTAAGCGTTGTTGTTCACTAGTTTACTCCAATTAGGGATGGGGTCGTGGGGTTGGAAAGTAATAAAGGGAAATATATTTTTTTAAAGGATATTTGTATATATATACAGTGGGGGAAAAAAGTATTTAGTCAGCCACCAAGTGTGCAAGTTCTCCCACTTAAAAAGATGAGAGAGGCCTGTACATTTCATCATAGGTACACGTCAACTATGACAGACAAAATGAGGAAAAAAATCCAGAAAATCACATTGTAGGATTTTTAATGAATTTATTTGCAAATTATGGTGGAAAATAAGTATTTGGTCAATAACAAAAGTTTCTCAATACTTTGTTATATACCCTTTGTTGGCAATGACACAGGTCAAACGTTTTCTGTAAGTCTTCACAAGGTTTTCACACACTGTTGCTGGTATTTTGGCCCATTCCTCCATGCAGATCTCCTCTAGAGCAGTGATGTTTTGGGGCTGTCGCTGGGCAACATGGACTTTCAACTCCCTCCAAAGATTTTCTATGGGGTTGAGATCTGGAGACTGGCTAGGCCACTCCAGGACCTTGAAATGCTTCTTACGAAGCCACTCCTTCGTTGCCCAGGCGGTGTGTTTGGGATCATTGTCATGCTGAAAGACCCAGCCACGTTTCATCTTCAATGGCCTTGCTGATGGAAGGAGGTTTTCACTCAAAATCTCACGATACATGGCCCCATTCATTCTTTCCTTTACACGGATCAGTCGTCCTGGTCCCTTTGCAGAAAAACAGCCCCAAAGCATGATGTTTCCACCCCCATGCTTCATAGTAGGTATGGTATTCTTTGGATGCAACTCAGCATTTTTTGTCCTCCAAACACGACGAGTTGAGTTTTTTACCAAAAAGTTATATTTTGGTTTCATCTGACCATATGACATTCTCCCAATCCTCTTCTGGATCATCCAAATGCACTCTAGCAAACTTCAGACGGGCCTGGACATGTACTGGCTTAAGCAGGGGGACACGTCTGGCACTGCAGGATTTGAGTCCCTGGCGGCGTAGTGTGTTACTGATGGTAGGCTTTGTTACTTTGGTCCCAGCTCTCTGCAGGTCATTCACTAGGTCCCCCCGTGTGGTTATGGGATTTTTGCTCACCGTTCTTGTGATCATTTTGACCCCACGGGGTGAGATCTAGCGTGGAGCCCCAGATCGAAGGAGATTATCAGTGGTCTTGTATGTCTTCCATTTCCTAATAATTTCTCCCACAGTTGATTTCTTCAAACCAAGCTGCTGACCTATTCAGTCTTCCCAGCCTGGTGCAGGTAGACAATTTTGTTTCTGGTGTCCTTTGTCAGCTCTTTGGTCTTGGCCATAGTGGAGTTTAGAGTGTGACTGTTTGAGGTTGTGGACAGGTGTCTTTTATACTGATAACAAGTTCAAACAGGTGCCATTAATACAGGTAACGAGTGGAGGACAGAGGAGCCTCTTAAAGAAGAAGTTACAGGTCTGTGAGAGCCAGAAATCTTGCTTGTTTGTAGGTGACCAAATACTTATTTTCCACAATAATTTGCAAATAAATTCATAAAAAATCCTACAATGTGATTTTCTGGATTTTTTTTTCTAAATGTGTCTGTCATTGTTGACGTGTACCTATGATGAAAATTACAGGCCTCTCTCATCTTTTTAAGTGGGAGAACTTGCACAATTGGTGGCTGACTAAATACTTTTTTCCCCAACTGTATATATGTATGTATATGTATTTATATGTATGTATGTGTATATGTATGTGTATGTATGTATATGTATGTATATATATACATATCTAAATATATATATATATATATATATATATATATATATATATCTAAATATATATAATTAATATATATATATATATATATACATATATATATGTGAGAGAAAAAAACATATGGGGGATTAGAAGTGATGCAGACAATTACATTGATGGAAGTTACAATCAATCTGCAATATTAAAGCTGATCTACCCCCCCCCCCCTCCCAAAAAAGAAAATAATAATAATAAGAAGAATTTGAAGGAAAAAAAAAGAAGAAAAAAAAGAACAGCTGATATTAGGTCCACTGAATTCCAAAATATTTTTCTTCGTAGCCACCTCCGCCGCTTTATGCATGGCAGGTTGAAGATGTCTGACTATGCAAACCGGTACTTAGCTTTCCAGTCACTGGGTAAGCTTTGAAGCAGTGCCTTTGATGGACAACCAACCTAATAAGAGCATTGGTTCGTGGAAACAATATCATTCACTGTCACATGTTTTCAACCAAGCTCGCACTGTCATGACAAGCCTAAAACAACAGGATTTTATGTGAATGAATGGCGTGACTTCATCTCCAACTCTACTGTATCTAGCTCCCTGACTGCTGAGCTGTCCAGTTGTAGAGGACTTGGAAGGAGTTCAACCTCACAAGACTGGCCTATACCTGTTAGGAATCACACCATTGACACGGAACTGCCCCATGTGTGCTTAGCCAAAAGGTTATGACAATCTCTGCGATTTAAGGCACATTTCTCACCTGCCTGTTTCTGCCTGTTTGCCAAGTTAATTACCGTACACCACAAAGGCTTGGCTGAATAAATAGTGTTTCTGCTACCTGCATTTACAGGGCCCACTGCAGTAATATAGTGCTGAAAGTTTTGCCTTGAACCGCAGAGCGGGGTCCAAAGTCAACACTGTCAAACCAGTCTCCGGTTCACCTCCATCTGCAGCGAGTTGAGCAGGTCAGTGTTTAAAGCTCGACTATGAGATTCCAACCCCACCTCTCAAAATAACATGGCGGCCAACTGTGTCATGGTGGGGATGGGACGTGATGAAAACCAGGATGGGTGGAGACGAGTTTGACAATAGATGACGATAATGTCTCCATGAGGCCATCCAGCCAGGTTGCAGAGCCATCACCTACTGTCTGGCACATCCAGTCCATCCTCACTTCTTATGACAACAGGAGGGGAAAAGGCCTCCTGTTATTCTGAAAGATAGTCAAAAGGACCTGACAAGGCATAAAGCTTCTACTAATACTCCTGTCTGTGTGCTCAGCAAAACTCACCATTCTAGGTGACCACCAAAGCCACAGTGGATTATCTGGTGGCAGAGATTGAGCACATTCCGACGGAGGGTGTGTGGGGGGGAGGAGCTCAAGGGACTGGGGGGAGATGGGGTTGAGGAGGTACTAGTGGTGGGGGGGAGAGGTAGGCCACAAAAGCCACAGCCCTGCAGAGGAAATGGAAGCGAGGGAGGCCCTTCTTTTCTCACCATATCCATCCTCCTTCTCACTTCCTGGTCCGAGAGCAGCAGGGTGTCATTAGATGGGCTGGCAAACCAACGGCAGCCACAGGCAGCTCCCTGCACAGCACACCACTGCTCCTAATACACCTCTCTGTCATTTCTCTCTGTAGCTCTCTCCCTCTGTGTCTGTCTCTGTAGCTCTATGTCTCTCTCTCTCTCTCTCTCTCTCTCTCTCTCTCTCTCTCTCTCTCTCTCTCTCTCTCTCTCTCTCTCTCTCTCTCTCTCTCTCTCTCTCTCTCTCTCTCTCTCTCTCTCTCTCTCTCTCTCTCTCTCTCTCTCTCTCTCTCTCTCTCTCTCTCTCTCTCTTTCTCCCGAGGCAGTGAGTAGAAACCTTGCCTTGAGAAATTGTGACAATTGCGGTTTTAGCATGAACTGCGGTACTACAAGCAGTACAAATGGGTACTGAAATGTCCAGTAGAAATAGTCATGTTCTAGATAGGGAGTCAATAAGACTTCTTCTGATCATCCCCATCATGATTGATGTGTTTATTATCTGTTCCAGGCCAGATTGGAACCCCTGTAGCCTGCCTGGTGAGAGGGACGGGTGCCTGGTTAGATGAAACACTACCTATTGACACCTAGGGTGCATCCCAAATGGAACCCTATTCCTTACACTGTGCACTACTTTTAACATGGGGGCCCATAGGGCTCTGGTCAATAGTAGTGCACTATATAGGGAATAGGGTGCCATTTGAGAGACAGCCATGACGTCAAGATGGGGCTGGCCTTTCACTGTGAAAACAAACATGGCAGGGTGGTGGAGAGAGGAGTGGAGGGAGGGATCCCCTCTGTCTAAACATCCCCCGGGAGACAGATAGTCATGCACCTGGCCTTGTCCACAGCAGAGGCGTGAACGCTATCTCTCAGGAACACATCGGATAACATGGAAAAGAAAACACACACTCACACAAACATGCAGTAGATACACCAAGCTGAAACATGCAGTAGGTACACCAAGCTGAAACATGCAGTAGGTACACAAAGCTGAAACTTGCAGTAGGTACACCAAGCTGAAACATGCAGTAGGTACACCAAGCTGAAACATGCAGTAGGTACACCAAGCTGAAACATGCAGTAGGTACACCAAGCTGAAACTTGCAGTAGGTAACCAAGCTGAAACATGCAGTAGGTACACCAAGCTAAAACATGCAGTAGGTTCACAAAGCTGAAACATGCAGTAGGTACACCAAGCTGAAACATGCAGTAGGTACACAAAGCTGAAACATGCAGTAGGTACACCAAGCTGAAACATGCAGTAGGTACACAAAGCTGAAACATGCAGTAGGTGACACCAAGCTGAAACATGCAGTAGGTACACCAAGCTGAAACATGCAGTAGGTACACGGGGGGCCAGTATGAAAATGTATGCACTCACTAACTGTAAGTCGCTATGGATAAGAGCATCTGCTAAATGACTAAAAATGTAAAATGTAAAAAAATGTACACAAAGCTGAAACATGCAGTAGGTATACAAAGCTGAAACATGCAGTAGGTATACAAAGCTGAAACATACAGTAGGTAGGACTTTTTTGGGACCAACAATTGATTCCCATTCAAAATACTATTTTCCCTAAGCCCTACCCTAAATCTAACCCTTACCCTAACCTTAACCCCTAACCCTAACTCCTAACCTTAAACCTAACCCCTAACCATAACCACTAACCCCTAAACCTAACCTTAACCCTAATTTTAACCCTAACCCCTAAGCCTAAAATATCATTTTTACAAGTGAGGACCGGCAAAATGTCCTCACTTCTCTGAATTTTTGTTGGTTTACTATTCTTGTGAGGATTTTTGGTACTCACAAGTATAGTAAAACACACACACACACACACACACACACACACACACACACATACTATGGTTCAGGAGTCACAGATTCCTACTCCCCACTCAACCTTTGGCGTGCTCTACAGAGACCCTACCCAACTGAAACATTATACCCTTCTGGGTGTGTCCCAAATGGCACCCTATCCCAATGTAGTGCACTACTTTTGACCAAGGCCCATAGGGAATAGGGTGCCATGTGGGACACAGCCTCTGTTACATATATGTGTCTCATCTGACTACTAACCTCCTAAAGCCAAGACCATGGCGAGGCCCTCCGCTGCTCTGGAAGATAAAACATGCTTCCAATATTTGTCGAGCAGATTGAAACAATCCTTTTTGCGCCAGAGAATTGAATCTCATAGTGAAGGAATGTGAAACATCCCTTTTTGCCGGGGTTCCTGTTATAAACACACACATTAAGAATAATGTTTCAAGAATTCCACTTTAGAAATGAGTGGAGTCGGGTGACGACGACCTACATGTAAGAGGGATGTGAATGTTAACAGAGGAGCGGGCACCACAATGATTCAAAGAGCCATCCTGCTCTGCCGCGGCAGGAAATCCCCAGTGTTCGGGGGCAAGGACAATCCTGGGTCTTCCTGTTCCCTCGCCTTTGCTCAGCGGCCACGAGGCCCGGTGCTTACTCACTCCCTCACTCAGCTGAAGACCTCTAGCCCATCTGGTCCTAATCAAACACAAACACCCTGTCCCCGAGCCCATCACTATGTGAAAGAACGGGCTCCTTATGCTGTGTTATCCTAGCCACGGACTTCACTGAGAGACGTGCTGTACAAATTGCCAGAATGAGGGCGCTCATTCTTCACACTAAACTGGCAGAAAACAACCAAATTTATGGCCATGGCATTCCACCCTTTATGATTCGCTACGGTCTCCCCCGGAAACCCACATTTCCGTGTGTTTTATTTCCTTGGTGGAGGAAGACTACTGGATTTCTGTGATTCCCAGCTGGAGTTGATAAAGCTCCAGCGGTGACTGGAGCGACTCTTCCCTCCAGAACTACAAGCCGAGCCAGCGATGTACAGTAACTGCAGATGTCTCTATTGACCTAAGAATAACATAAAAGGGAGGATAACCATACATTGGAGCGGGAGGAAGACCGCCAGTCACGATTCTGGGACCGGCCCAAGCCAAAGACGACATCAGAGGTGCACGAAAGAGCACCGAAAAATATAGTGAATGTAATCCAAAGGTGATAGCGAAGTTTTCCTAAAGGAATCCATCACAACTGCAAGGTTAGGGAAACAATTCACGGACAGCTGTCATTGGTTTGATATTGTTGTGACATTGACATGCAGTTTGAGTTTCCACAGGTGGATTAAACTGGAAATCTATGATGAGCAATACCCTTCGCACTGACCATGAACACAAGCTGTGGGACTGGGCTCCTGTCCGGAAGGTGCTAAGTTCAAACCCAGGTTGGCACATTGTAATAGAATTCATAATATGCTGCCTCAGTGTGTATTGAGCTGTCTGACTAGAATGTGAAAAAGTAAACGCAGACAGGGCCTCTAGTAAATAACTCAGTCATAATAAACTACTGCAATACACGTCTGAAAGGTGAATGGGGTTGTTTTAAGGTGACAGCCAAGCATGGCTAAGCCAACTGTTTCTGTCTTTCGTAATGTGACATATTCGTGATATGTGCGTATAATCTGCGATACTGAACCACAGCATACGTCACTGTAACAACACAGAGCAGTTAAGGGCCGTTAAAGGTCCAATGCAGTCGTTTTTATCTCAATATCAAATCATTTCTGGGTAACAATTAGGTACATTTAAAATTAAAATTGTAAAAAAAAAAAAAAAGATTCTTAGCAAAGGGCAATTTCTCAATCACAAATTTTGATAGGACTGTCTTGGAGGGGTCTGAGTGGGGAGGGGGAAACTTAAAATGAGCTGTTATTGGCAGAGAGGTTTGGAACTCTTTCTAATTGGTCTATTATTGAATTTACTGCATGGTAATGTCAACATGGAAGGCCAAAACTCCATTCCACCGAAATAGGCTGACATTTCTGGCATTTTTCAAACAGCTCTTACACTAAAAGGGCATTATGATAATTTTCACAATTTCACAGTATCATTCCAACCTCATAGTGTGGGAATATACAGTGGGGAGAACAAGTATTTGATACACTGCCGATTTTGCAGGTTTTCCTACTTACAAAGCATGTAGAGGTCTGTAATTTTTATCATAGGTACACTTCAACTGTGAGAGATGGAATCTATAACAAAAATCCAGAAAATCCAGAAAATCACATTGTATGATTTTTAAGTAATTCATTTGCATTTTATTGCATGACATAAGTATTTGATACATCAGAAAAGTAGAACTTAATATTTGGTACAGAACCCTTTGTTTGCAATTACAGAGATCATGCGTTTCCTGTAGGTCTTCACCAGGTTTGCACACACTGCAGCATTTTGGCCCACTCCTCCATATAAACCTTCTCCAGATCCTTCAGGTTTCGGGGCTGTCGCTGGGCAATACGGACTTTCAGCTCCCTCCAAAGATTTTCTATTGGGTTCAGGTCTGGAGACTGGCTAGGCCACTCCAGGACCTTGAGATGCTTCTTACGGAGCCACTCCTTAGTTGCCCTGGCTGTGTGTTTCGGGTCGCTGTCAAGCTGGAAGACCCAGCCACGACCCATCTTCAATGCTCTTACTGAGGGAAGGAGGTTGTTGGCCAAGATCTCGCGATACATGGCCCCATCCATCCTTCCCTCAATATGGTGCAGTCGTCCTGTCCCCTTTGCAGAAAAGCATCCCCAAAGAATGATGTTTCCACCTCCATGCTTCACGGTTGGGATGGTGTTCTTGGGGTTGAAAATCCAGAAAATCACATTGTATGATTTTAAAGTAATTAATAGGCGATATGCACAGGCGAGCATGACGTATTTCCGGTTAAATCTCAGGATGGATGTAAACTTCCGGTTATGGTAGAATGCTGTGCTACCGTATGCTAGCATTGAATGCTTGTCGTCAAAAACATCCGAAACGGTTAATTTTTGTTGTTGTTGTTGTTTATCTTAATGTTTATGTTAATGTTTTTACTTGTAATACTTCGTCTTGACTTATAACACGATGACGTGTAAACGTACGAAAGTGTCCTTTCAAAAACGGGATGACAGCTCTTCCAGCCATCACTGCTGTGTGCCGCAATGGACAGTGTCTGCCAGATGCAATTCTTCTGTTAGTTTTTTAACTTTTCCCAAAGACGGTGAATTACATAAACGGTGGGTGATTAACATTCGACGAGTCAACTTTCTTACAACAAACACACGAGTCTGCAGCCGACACTTTCGAAGTGAAGATGTGATAGAGCCTCCGACTCCAGCTGGACGCAGACGTCTGAAGAAGGGAGCTGTTCCAGTGCTGTTTCAATGGAACAATTTCAGTCTTCCAGCCCCACGGCCCGGAGTTTGGGAAAGGACCGAGCGTCCCAACACAGAAACCATGAATGATCCGTCTGTGGAATTGGACTGTCCTCCTGACCATGACTACTGCAACAGTACTGAACCTGCTGCGCTGGATATGTCCCTTGACCACAATGATGAACTTAGTGTAGAGATAGCAAGGCTCCGAAATCAAATTGAGGAGATAACTATCAGCAGCAAGTTCTGCTTGGAGCGGTTTGCTGGATCTGATGATGACATAAGGTTTTTCACAAGGTAAATTAAAATGTCCAATGTGTTTAATATATAGGCCTATGTATTTGAGCTGTCAACAATGACTAGTATTATTATCTGTTTAAATGTTGCATGTGTGATGTGTGTTGTTGTAAGCTACTGGAAACCTTGAATTTCCCTCGGGATGAGGAAAGTATCTATGTTACTGTCATTGCAGTCATCAAGTCAGGAAAAAGTAGTAATCTCATTATTGTTTGCATTTCAAACCAAACTCCAATTTGTTTACAACAGACCCGACAACAAAGCATGGCAATTCCCACTCAGCTACCCTGGTCTGTATTAGGCTACCACTGTTCAGCTATCGTGAAAACCACTAAAGTTCTAAAGTGTTCTCTTAGCAATGGCAATCAAAGCTGTGGTAACATTAAACGAGTAAAACATGTGTTGAACTGAACTTTGAACAAGTTCAACAGAACTTTGAAAGTGTCACTTAATCTAGTCCTACTCTCAGCTGGTGTGGTGGCTTTAGTTTCTTCATTGAGCGGTAGCAGTGGGCTCAGAGAACAGAGATCTCATTTGTAGCCCTGTTTTTACCTGATACTTTCATAAAAGTACAAACACATGAAGTGAGAGGTATATACACATGATTAAAATTTATTTAAAGCATGATTAACCTGAAGCAGGACGGAGTCATGACTTAAAACACCAAAGCAAGGCTTCTAGCTCAGGCTAGCTAGCGTTAGCATATTACCTTCAAAGTTGCAAAGAAAATAAGAAACGTAAAATTTGAAGCCTTTATCCAGTTTGCTACGTGGTGTCGTACTGGATGTCCGGACGACCCTCCATATATCATTTACAGATAATTTAGGCAACTCCAGCAAACACCTTGTAAACTTCATCTCTGCCATCATAACGGTCTACTGTCACTGTCTAATGCTTTTTTCCGGTAACCGGAAATGCCCAAGCATCCTTACGCCAATGCGGAAGTGATGCGTGCATAGAGCCTATTTGCATTTTATTGCATGACATAAGTATTTGATCACCTACCAACCAGTAAGAATTCCGGATCTCACATACCTGTTAGTTTTACTTTAAGAAGCCCTCCTGTTCTCCACTCATTACCTGTATTAACTGCACCTGTTTGAACTTGTTACCTGTATAAAAGACACCTGTCCACACACTCAATCAAACAGACTCCAACCTCTCCACAATGGCCAAGACCAGAGAGCTGTGTAAGGACATCAGGGATAAAATTGTAGACCGGCACAAGGCTGGGATGGGCTACAGGACAATAGGCAAGCAGCTTGGCGAGAAGGCAACAACTGTTGGCACAATTATTAGAAAATGGAAGAAGTTCAAGATGACGGTCAATCACCCTCGGTCTGGGGCTCCATGCAAGATCTCAACTCGTGGGGCATCAATGATCATGAGGAAGGTGAGGGATCAGCCCAGAACTACACGGCAGGACCTGGTCAATGACCTGAAGAGAGCTGGGACCACAGTCTCAAAGAAAACCATTAGTAACACACTACGCCGTCATGGATTAAAATGACAATGACCATCTGGATGATCCAGAGGAGGAATGGGAGAAGGTCATGTGGTCTGATGAGACAAAAATAGAGCGTTTTGGTCTAAACTCCATTCGCCGTGTTTTGAGGAAGAAGAAGGATGAGTACAACCCCAAGAACACCATCCCAACCGTGAAGCATGGAGGTGGAAACATCATTCTTTGGGGATGCTTTTCTGCAAAGGGGACAGGACGACTGCACCATATTGAGGGAAGGATGGATGGGGCCATGTATCGCGAGATCTTGGCCAACAACCTCCTTCCCTCAGTAAGAGCATTGAAGATGGGTCGTGGCTGGGTCTTCCAGCTTGACAACGACCCGAAACACACAGCCAGGGCAACTAAGGAGTGGCTCCGTAAGAAGCATCTCAAGGTCCTGGAGTGGCCTAGCCAGTCTCCAGACCTGAACCCAATAGAAAATCTTTGGAGGGAGCTGAAAGTCCGTATTGCCCAGCGACAGCCCCGAAACCTGAAGGATCTGGAGAAGGTTTGTATGGAGGAGTGGGCCAAAATGCTGCAGTATGTGCAAACCTGGTCAAGACCTACAGGAAACGCATGATCTCTGTAATTGCAAACAAAGGGTTCTGTACCAAATATTAAGTTCTACTTTTCTGATGTATCAAATACTTATGTCATGCAATAAAATGCAAATTAATTACTTAAAAATCATACAATGTGATTTTCTGGATTTTCTGGATTTTTTTTATAGATTTCGTCTCTCACAGTTGAAGTGTACCTATGATAAAAATTACAGACCTCTACATGCTTTGTAAGTAGGAAAACCTGCAAAATCGGCAGTGTATCAAATACTTGTTCTCCCCACTGTATATAAAACACAGGAAAATCACGTGTTTGACTGCACTGAGCCTTTAAGGGCAGTTTACCAGCCTGGTGTTAGAATGAGAGTCTGCATCACTGTACATCACCCCACATTCCAAGGAGTCTTACCCTGGCACTGGACTCCCTTCCCTTACACCAGAGTGTGCCTCTTCTCCTGGCCTTACAGGGTAAAAACATCCCCTAGTGTCAATATCCACTGCAGGGCCAGGACAGGGTGCTGGAAAACATGTCCTCGTATAGTAAGGAGTCAACTGGCAGCTTTAGGCACTTTGTTAACTTTATTACATGTAAATAACCATTACAGTATATTTCTTGTGTTGACTTCAGAGTATGTTTCTGTATATTTTCAGTATGTTTCTTGTGCTGACTTCATATTATGTTTCTGTGTTATTGCCTACTTTTTAAATGATATAGTATTTGTATTTGTGCTATTTTTGACTTATTGCCTGTTGTTACTATTTCTATGTTTTATATTGTTAGTGCACTGTTCAGATGACAGCTCGCAAGTAAGCATTTCATTGTACCTTTTACGCCACACTGCACCATGTGCATATGATGAATAAACTCTGATTTGAGCTCAGAGGACACCAAATAAACACTCCCTCTCCATTATCTCTGCACATACAGGTCCCCTGGTAATGTCAATATAGGGTCATGATGGCAGTATCAGAGGTCATTTTGCTGAATGGTAAACATGCAAAGATAAGCTGTAGGTCAAATGTTGATTCAAATGTTAATTCATAGTCTATACATCCTCCCTATCCACCCTGCTTCATTACTTTCTACTGTCTACTACACTACATCCTCCCTATCCACCCTGCTTCATTACTTTCTACTGTTTACTTCACACTGCCTTTAGTCTCCTATCTGCACGTTGTAAATACCCATCACTCGTCTCATACCCACTGTTTACACATCTGATAAGCCCCTATTGTTGTCACCTGTATCTTCACTGGGGGCACGTTTCATTCTCCCTCAGTAGAAGAGGCTCGTAATGGCTTTTATACCTCACCCTGAGAGAGCTGTCTGATTAAAGGGCAGGCTAAAACAAGGATACTAACAAACGGAAACAAGGATACTAACTAACTGGGCAGGCCCAGATGTTGACACGCTGCATAGTTACCGGTGCCTACACTCATCGTATAACATCTCATGATGTTTTAACGTGGACTTGCAGATGTCTCTTAAAGACGCCTGCCGCCTACTGTACTGTACAGTCCTATACAGTACATGCCCGTGGTCTTGTAAAGTACACAGTTAGTAGTACACAAGTCCCTCAGCAAACTTGTTTCTGTTCTGTTTTAGTTTTTTGGGGGCGCGCTGCTTGGCAATGTGCTGTACCCCTTTCAGAGAGGAGGAGATGAAGATTAATCGAATTGGCTCATGTTCAGTCCTCTCGGTGACAAGTGTGGAGTTCCAGGGTTTGGAGAGGGTTGTGAGACGTTTGTATCGGCTTCGGGCTGAGTCAGGGAAGGAAGTGGGAGATGGATGACGGGAGAGCCAGAGGATGAGGTTCATCTTGTGTAACACAAATGTGTCATTCCTGCTTCCTGTTTACTCAGAGCATGTGCAGCTGCAGCACAGAGGTTCACAGTCATAGGTAAATGACATGACTGAGAAGATTAGTCCACAATACTGTACCATGATCAAATACCATGGTTACGGCCTACTAGCTGATGATACAGTGGCTTGCAAAAGTTTTCACCCCCCTTGGAATTTTTCCAATTTCATTGCTTTAAAACCTGGAATTAAAATTGATTTTTGGGGGGGTTTGTATCATTTGATTTACACAAGATGCCTAACACTTTGAAGATCCAAACTAATTTTTTTTGTGAAGCAAACAAGAATTAAGGTTTAAAAAACTGAAAACTTGAGCGTGCATAACTATTCACCCCCCCCCCCCAAAAAAAAGTCAATACTTTGTAGAGCCACCTTTTGCAGCAATTACAGCTGCAAGTCTCTTGGGGTATGTCTCTACAATCTTGGCACATCTAGCCACTGGGATTTTTGCCCATTCTTCAAGGCAAAACTGCTCCAGCTCCTTCAAGTTGGATGGGTTCTGCTGGTGTACAGCAATCTTTAAGTCATACCACAGATTCTCAATTGGATTGAGGTCTGGGCTTTGACTAGGCCATTCCAAGACATGTAAATGTTTCCCCTTAAACCACTCGAGTGTTGCTTTAGCAGTATGCTTAGGGTCATTGTCCTGCTGGAAGGTGAACCTCCATCCCAGTCTCAAATCTCTGGAAGACTGAAACAGGTTTCCCTCAAGCAGCTCCTTCAGGGTTATCTTTGGGTCTCTTTGTTGCCTCTCTGATTAATGCCCTCCTTGCCTGGTTCGTGAGTTTTGGTGTGCGGCCCTCTCTTGTCAGGTTTGTTGTGGTGCCATATTCTTTTAATTTTTTAATAATGGATTTAATGGTGCTCCATGGGATGTTCAAAGTTTCTGATATTTTTTTATAACCCAAACCTGATCTGTACTTCTCCACAACTTTGTCTCTGACCTGTTTGGAGAGCTCCTTGTTCTTCATGGTGCCGCTTGCTTGGTGGTTCCCCTTGTTTAGTGGTGTTGCAGACTCTTGGGCCTTTCAGAACAGGTGTATATATACTGAGATCATGTGACAGATCATGTGACACTTAGATTGCACAAAAGTGGACTTTATTTAACTAATTATGTGACTTCTGAAGGTAATTGGTTGCACCAGATCTTATTTAGGGGCTTCATAGCAATGGGGGTGAATACATATGCACACACCACTTTTCCGATATTTATTTTTTCGCATTTTTTGAAACAAGTAATTTTTTTCATTTCACATCACCAATTTTGACTATTTTGTGTATGTCCATTACATGAAATCCAAATAAAAATCCATTTAAATTACAGGTTGTAATGCAACAAAATAGCAAAAACGCCAAGGGGGATTAATACTTTTGCAAGGCACTGTATATGCAGTGGACAATAGTGTCTTCAGGTAGTGTTGATACAGAAAGCCTTGAAATACAGTGGGGTGTTCAGAACACCAGTATTCCATACTGTGGCTTATCCATCTTCTCCACAGTCTCTATCGCTCAGGGTGAGATGGTGCCAAAGAGTTCCAGACCACACTCTCTTCACGAGGGCTCAGGATCTCGGCCCGTTTGATGAAGATCATTGAAAGCTTATTGGCGCTCGGGCTGCGAGACCCTCACTGATCATAGGGCCTCCCTTTACTTAGGGAAGAAGCCCAGTCTCTTTCATGTCCCATCATGTGTTTACGACAGGCCATTATGATCAGCTGCTCTGACTAGGGCTGCGTCACAAATGACACCCTACTGCCCAGTGCAGAACTTTTGAATGGAGCCCTATGGGCGCTGGTCAAAAGTAGGACACAACATAGGGAATAGGGTGCCGTTTGGAATGCAGACTAGGTCAGTCAAAGTCTGTCTTTTCTCATCTAGCAGCGTTGAGATGAAAACAGAAGCTGAGCGTTTGCTAATGGGTTCGGAACACTCCATCAATCAGGTTGTGAGATGAATATGCTGCTAGACAGAGGTACATAACACCAACTGTGCTACACTAGGAGCCTACAGACAAACAGATAGCGTTCTATAAATCCTATAATGTGGGAAATGATATTGCTTCAGGACCATGGAGGATAGTGCTGTTTAGAGAGGCTTTATTCTATCTTGTCAATGCTCCATGAAATGTGGAAAGCAGCGAGAGGCCTGAACGCAAGCTGGGACTGTGATTGAAGAAATGGGAGGAATGTCAGCAAAGCTGTTGAGACATTGTGTACACAGTGTGTGTGTGTGTGTGCACACTGAGTGAACAAAACATTAAAAACACCTTCCTAATATTGAGTTGCATTGTCTCAAGGCTTAAAAATCCTTCTTTAACCTGTCTCCTCCCCTTCATCTACACTGATTGAAGTGGATTTAACAAGTGATAAAAGTGACATCAATAAGGGATCATAGCTTTCACCTGGATTCACCTGGTCAGTCTATTTCATGGAAAGAGTAGATGCTCATAATGTTTTGTACACTCATTGTATGTGTGTGTGTGAGACTGTGTGTGTGTGCTTGTGTGTGTGCTTGTGTGTGTGTGTTTGTGTGTAAGTGTGTACTTGCGCATGTGTGCAATGCAACAGGACCTAAAGTTAATCTTATCGATCCTCTGACTCTCGTTGATTTAGGGTGCTGGCAAAGTAGAGTGGATTGGATTGGACCTTGGCAGAACGTAGCATCCTCTCAGAGCCAAAACGCTTTTAAGACATAGTCATCTGCTAGCACCACTGCATCAACGCAATGTCACACACAGGCCAAACAAACACGGTGATCGCTGGGAGTATGATACGATTAGCACATTCAATTGAGTTTAAATCATGTTCTGGACAGAAACCACTAAGATTTTCTCTGCACAGAAAAAGTAAACCTAATGGACAAAAAGTGAAGAGCCAGGCTTAACGTCTCATACTTTCACAGCCAACAATATCCGATTCTCCCCTACTGGCCGCCTGCCTGAGTGTAATAGTTTAAGCAGAGAGCACCATATGTGCACTGCAAATATGTTGGTTTAACTCTTAAGGAGTTAAGAGCAACCTGCCGTGATTATATCAAGTGTTACATGCTCTTCTTCTTCTTCTCTCCTCTTGAACAGCTTATTGTATTTGGCGGAGAAGTAGAAGGTCTGGTTTCCTGACTGGCGTCCAAGGCAGTGTTACGATTGGCAAGATAACGGCATCTCGCCTCCGTCAACAGAACCTGATTGTCCTGAGTTTCCACCAAGTTCTACCCCCGCCCCATATTGTGATATGCTGACTGGAACTTGAGTCATCTCCAAGTCGTGACTTAACAACCTTGGGTCATTGTTTTTTTTTTATCTAAGCATTTCTTTGTTTGAAGTACAATGACGGCGGGCAATATCCCCTACTACGAGTAGAAACGTATCACTGGCGCTTTGACATTTATTAAAAGTCAGTTTCCACAGGTGCAAGTGGATATCATCAAACCTCAGTGCATCTGACAAAACAGTTTTGGAGCTTTTATTCAATGAAGCTAGAAATTGACTGAGTGCGAGTCTCTCTCTCTCCCTCTGTGTCCAGTGAAGCACCGCTAAAGAGCAGCGCTCGTGGCGGAGTGCTTAGAGTCTCACGCAACGCACCCCATTTCTCTTCATTAAAGCCTCCTGAAAACCAAATGGGTCTGGAGGGGGTCGGCGGGCAGTCCACCCGCACCGTGCCCAATTAAGGTTGTCTCTGAACAGGGCCCAGGCAGCCGACGCCGCTGCCAAACCCTAAACAGCGGTCAGGAGTTAATCTGCCCGCCTGGCGCAGCACGGTGCGTCTGCCTGCCTTATGAATGACCTGACACATCATCATCCACCGGTGGGCAACGCCGTGCGGGCACAGGGCTATAAAAGGAGTCGTGTGAGAGACGCGTGCCTCTCGCTTTGTTTTGACTAGTGCTGCTTATGTCTGCTGGAGGTGCCGGTCCAACAAGCAGAGAGGCATAGAGCTAGTCAGACTGTACACTTGCTGCAGGGGGGGAGGTTATTGTACATGCTGCAGGGGGAGAGGTTATTGTACATGCTGCAGGGGGGAGGTTATTGTACATGCTGCAGGGGGGGAGGTTATTGTACATGCTGCAGGGGGGAGGTTATTGTACATGCTGCAGGGGGGAGGTTATTGTACATGCTGCAGGGGGAGGTTATTGTACATGCTGCAGGGGGGAGGTTATTGTACATGCTGCAGGGGGAGGTTATTGTACATGCTGCAGGGGGGAGAGGTTATTGTACATGCTGCAGGGGGGAGGTTATTGTACATGCTGCAGGGGGGGAGGTTATTGTACATGCTGCAGGGGGGAGGTTATTGTACATGCTGCAGGGGGGAGAGGTTATTGTACATGCTGCAGGGGGAGGTTATTGTACATGCTGCAGGGGGGAGGTTATTGTACATGCTGCAGGGGGAGGTTATTGTACATGCTGCAGGGGGGGAGGTTATTGTACATGCTGCAGAGGGGGAGGTTATTGTACATGCTGCAGGGGGGAGGTTATTGTACATGCTGCAGGGGGAGGTTATTGTACATGCTGCAGGGGGGAGGTTATTGTACATGCTGCAGGGGGGAGGTTATTGTACATGCTGCAGGGGGGAGGTTATTGTACATGCTGCAGGGGGGAGGTTATTGTACATGCTGCAGGGGGGAGGTTATTGTACATGCTGCAGGGGGAGGTTATTGTACATGCTGCAGGGGGGGAGGTTATTGTACATGCTGCAGGGGGGAGGTTATTGTACATGCTGCAGGGGGGGAGGTTATTGTACATGCTGCAGGGGGGGAGGTTATTGTACATGCTGCAGGGGGGGAGGTTATTGTACATGCTGCAGGGGGGAGGTTATTGTACATGCTGCAGGGGGGAGGTTATTGTACATGCTGCAGGGGGGAGGTTATTGTACATGCTGCAGGGGGGAGGTTATTGTACATGCTGCAGGGGGGAGGTTATTGTACATGCTGCAGGGGGGAGGTTATTGTACTTGCTGCAGGGGGGAGGTTATTGTACATGCTGCAGGGGGGAGATTATTGTACATGCTGCAGGGGGGAGGTTATTGTACATGCTGCAGGGGGGGAGGTTATTGTACATATAACAGGCTCCTGTCAAAAGCAACTCCATCTGAAATAATATGCTATGTGTGGGTATTTGTCCTTACAGCATAGTACAACTTGCTCAGTGACCTGTTCTTGTATTTTTAAGTGCGGTTCAATCTGCCAATGCACCATGACTCATGAAGCTGTTTGTTCTTGACAGATCAACACTGAGAGCCTATGGCTCTTCTTGTGGCAGCACCACACCCAACAGCAACGCCTGACTGTTTAGCTACAGCTTTCTCTGATATCTCTGCAATGCTTCAATAGTATTTACCATGTGTCCTACTGGTGGTCACAGCAATGCAGCAGCTAGTGTATGTAGACAGAGTGCTGCAAGCTAGAAGAGTGATTGACAGCGCTTAAGGGTTGGTTGTCCCAAAGAGAGAAATCACTCGGGTCCATTCCTCCAAAAGAACAGATGCATGCATTAGCTCAACATCAATGAAAAAGCCAGTCAAAGTGTGCAATTTGTGAAGCACTTTGTGGCAATGCAGAAAATGAGTCTGTCTGCAGGTCTAGACCATGGTGATTGAGGGACTTGAGAGGAGGCGATAGATTGTACGGAACGGGCCATGTGCACATAGATTAGAGCTTGGTCATCGACTCAATCGCACTGAACCTTTTGTGGTCATAAGATAAACCACACATTCCCATTTCACTTAGCTGGCTGCATCCAAAGCTGTGGGCCTTTTCAGCGTTATTCCATTTTGAAGCAACTCTGACTTATTTGGAATGGAATGCCATAAAACCTGATTTTCATGCCTAGTTTCACTGATACACTGGCTCCAGAGTTAAATGCTTGGCACAAATATAGGGCTAACGCAGTAGTCAGCCTCTGGCCTGAGGTTGTCACTATTTAACACAGCCACAAAGTCATAAACCCTGCCTATTTCTACAATGTATCTTCTTAAAATCTGCTTTTAAACCGAACCATAACCTTAACCACACTGCTAACCTTATGCCTAACCTTTACCTCAAAAAGCACATTTTAGTTTAGATGAATTTATACGATATAGCCAATGTTGACTTTGTGGCTGTGTTATCTAGTGGAAAACCTGGCCTGACAAAGTAACTTATCATTCTCTCACTCAACCGTTTCATGGGCAGATACTGTATGTTATGTTAGATTTGGGTTACAGAACGGTTACGGAAAAGTTTGTTATAACAGTAGCTTTTTTTGAAAGCTTGAAGTCATTGCACTGTGATTCATCTTCAATGCTCCGTTGTGGGAGCGTTTTATTTGATCCAGACTAGGCAGTGGAACCTCTGGCAGCAGAGAAGCCAGTCCCCATTCTGGACTCTAATACAATTTTCCACCCAAACAAATGGCGTCATGGCACCTGTCACAGCCAGCACAGCGAGAGCTCCGAGCAAGGAGAGCTATCCCAGTGGGCAATGCTCCTCTGGTCCAGTGATGACCTGGTTGCTAGGAGATTTTACCTAAGTGAATTAATTCATCCACTACCCAATACAGTTTCTTCTCAGGTTCTTTATTCATATTGATAATGTCTCAGGGTTCTGTTATTGTTAGCTAAATGCTGAGTCATCAGGGGACTATGATGCTGTACGAATTGGTCTATGAGGGCACTTAACCAAAGCTTAACATTGAGCAGCCATGTAGACTGACTAGGAAGAAGAGAGGGAACAGAAAGATATGGCCACCGCTGAGAACATAAGTAATACTCCCAGGTCGTTGAACAGGACATGTTGGAGACATGTTTCAGTGATGAGTTGAAGCTAGGTCTCTCACCAGCCAGGTCTCAGTGGGGGTCAGGTCTGAGGCCTATGATTGGCTGGGCCTCCTGGAGCCAGTCAGATCACAGCGTGGAGAGAACGCTGCCCCCTCGGCCCCTGTGAGAAGCGCTTAGATTGCTGGACTGTGAAATTACCACAAACACACAGCAAAAATGTCTTCTCCCTGTATCATGAGGCAGGAATATTAATTTCAACCCCCCCAGACTGTGCAGTGGTGAGATGGCTGTATTACCATTCTGTGTCCTCAGCACAGAGACAGAGTTCAAATATATAAACAAACAAAAAGGGGAAGAAATGTAGAAAACACAACAAAGTCCCACAGAGCTCCAGAGCAGCAAAAGATTGTTGGCAGAGGTCAGACGATTTCAAGTTTTGCAAATGCTTCGCAGATGGGCTGCCCCACAGCCAAGCACAAACGAAAGCACACACAAAAAAACATCTGAATAAATATATAAATAACAAAATAATACGGTTCTCTCCGAAACCCTCAGGAAGTAAATGGAGGATGACTGAAGGTTTAAATTGAGACACCAGCCGTAATTAGATCCGGATAATGATTTTTTTCCCTCTTCTTTTTTCGTTCAGACCCAAGACATATTCACTGCACGCCCACTTAAACATGAGGTCAGCAGAGCAAAGATTGGCTGGGCCGAGGCAGTGGGATTGGTGGGAAACCGTCTCTCTCTCCGTGCTAATACCCGCTGGAGCCACTGTGCAGAGCCACTGAGGAATAGGCCTAATACACACACTCTATTGGCAAAAGCAGCAGTGATGCTCCACTGAATGTTTGCACAAATGGGGTTGCACCTACTAATTATGGTAATAGCGTGCACTTAAAGGCTGACGTATGGACAAACTGTTGCGGTGGGCTGGCATGGAGTGCGGACTAAGGTCGTGGCTCAGAACGCTGAAGCCAGGAATCCGCTGTCCTGGTATGACCTTTTTTGAGACAGACATTTTGTTTTCATTTTCCTCTAATTCGTTGTATTAAATTGGCTCTTAAAAGCAATTTCTGAAAAGCACCTGGAATAAAAGGATTTGGTCGCCCTTAACTTTGTTTATCTTGGTGTGCGGATCTGGCATCGCATCTCTGGGATAAAGCTCTTAAGACTGCAGACCCTCTCCATTCCCAAAATATCCCTCATGGACTAAAACCCCCTCCTTTTAAGTCCAAAGTTATCCGCCGACAGGTTTATGTATGCTCTGTTAATTTGCTAAGGGAGATAGGCATTCCCTATTCAACTAACTATCATATCTTGCTGCTACATCTGGGCAAACCTACCTATCTTATTCTTGTGGGTTTATGCACACAGCTGGGTATCAACTAAGTTAAGATAAGCGTTGAGCTCAAAGCTACACCGTATGTGTCTCTCCCAGAGTTTGAACTTGCAGCCCTCTGGTCACAAGTTAATCTCCCTTCACAACTCAGCACTACTGTCAAAGAGAATACATGACGCCATCACAGAGCACATGAGGCCAGACACAGAGCACATGAGGCCAGACACAGAGTACTTTAGGCATGCTTAGGGTTGCAAAAATCCAGTAACTGTCCCAAAATTCCCAGGTTTTCCAAAAATCCTGGTTGGAGGATTCTTGTATTTCCTTTTTATCCCCTCCTGATTCTGTGAATCTTCCAATCGGGATTTCTGGAAAACCTGGGAATTTTGGGAAAGTTACCGTAATCTTGCAACCCTAGTTCATGCTACACTGATCTGAAAACAGTGGTGTAAGTCTCCTCTCCCAGTGGGCCTGTGCTGTGCCACTGGCTGCGTCAAAGAGCAGGGAGAAATGCTACAGTACTTACTAGGACAGCAGTAACAACAGTACTCAAACCAGACCCCCAGAGGAGTACTCACATCAAAGCAGCGCTGCACTAAGCCTCTCTCCTCCTCCTTCTCCCTCCTCTCACTCTCACTCTCTCTTTCTCCCACTCTCTCTGCCTCCCTCTCTCTCTCTTTCTCCCGCTCTCTCTGCTTCCCTCTCTCTCTCTTTCTCAGTTTCTCTCTGCCTCCCTCTCTCTCTCTTTCTGTCTTGCTTGCACTCTTCCTCTGTATCTATCACCCACTTTGTCTCAGTACAGTAGGTCTACACCTCCCTCCCTATCCACTTTTATCTTGCTTTCTCTGTCTGCCTGGCGATTAGAGAGATGAGGAGGAAGGGGAAAGAGAGAGAGAGAGAGAGAGAGAGAGAGAGAGAGAGAGAGAGAGAGAGAGAGAGAGAGAGAGAGAGAGAGAGAGAGAGAGAGAGAGAGAGAGAGAGAGAGAGAGAGAGAGAAAGAGAGAGAGAGAGAGAGAGAGAGAGAGAGAGAGTGAGACAAGAACCAGTCAGACTTGTAGACCCTGCGGGGAGCGGTGCTGCCTGTATCTATAGGAGACATCAGGGTTGTCTTGGGCCTATCGTACAACGAGAGCGGTTTATATCGTGTTGCCTGAGGATGTGTAGAGGCTAATACTGCTGTAAAGAGAATGCTGTGTCCCCCCGAGGACATCCACACAAGACAGAGAGGAGATAAAGCACAGCAAGACTCATTACTGAGAGAACGGAACAAAATGACGCAGGTTAGATGACAAGACAATGGAAGGTTTTTCGATTTGATGTGAATAAAACAGCCCTGCTTTTGATTCTCTGATGCCTAGGACATTGTCTCCAGGGTTCAAAACAAAAGGTTGTTGTGTCAAATGAAGAAACAAATATAGACTTTTCTGTCATTGTCATCTTAAGGCTGGTGTGAAGCATATCAGTGGGGGTTAGGTGTCCATGCAAAGCATTATTCACTATCCCTAGGCTACATACTGTGTCTTGGTCGAAGAGAAAAACAACATGTATTGTGGGAAAGATAGCTTACAACAGAAGTACAGCCATGAATCATCTTCACATTGCAGACTTGATAATCACTTATGTCATTTACTGGGGTAAAGAGATTTTTTCTCTGTCAAGTCACTTGATCAGGAACAACCTAGGACCCTATTTATGAATGGTTCTGAGCTTTCCTAGCCAGCCCAGATGGGGAAGCTGTAGCTGTGCTGTGCTATGGGGCAGAGGCAGAGGTAGAGGAAGCAGACAGTCAGTAAATGGATTAAATGGGGGGGCACGTTCACCAACCACAACAAGGCTTTAGCGCCTCGACGCAGCAGCGATTACAGCCTTTTCCAGCGTAATGCAGCTAGGGAGACGTGGGGCTGGCGAGCCAGAGACAAAGCATTGTATTTACTGGCATTAGCAGAGACAAAAGGCAGGGGCTAGGGGATTAATCATGATCACCCTGTCAAGTGGGGAGGCATTGAACACTGGTCACAGAAACGCAGCAGACTAGGCTACATGCTAGGCTGCATGCTAGGCTGCATGCTAGGCTGCATGCTAGGCTACATGCTAGGCTACATGCTAGGCTACATGCTAGGCTACATGCTAAACTATTTGTTTTCTCCTCTTAAGCAGAGAACATTAAAGACCGGAGCTCTCCTGTGTGCCTGAGCGTGTAAAAACAAAAAAGGAATTACAATGAAAGCGGGCGTTGCTCTGTACAATTCCAACAATGCGGAGAGAGGAGTGAAAGGGTTTTTATTGTTTCGTTACATTCTAACCACCTAACAAAGAGACGACCAAATCTAAAAATCAATCGAAATGTGTTTTCTTAAGTTTAGTCGTTCACAGTCAATGGACGTGGTAGCTGTATTGAATTTGACAGCATATGTGGTGGTGGTTCATGAGACAGTCTGTCACTGGGCGATATGTTTTCTATTATCTTATTGGACGATTATCTGAGACGCAGGCTCATCCTAAATGCATAAATCACTCAGACGTAAAATTCATTAATCTACTGGCCGTGCAGCAAGAGTTGCTCTGCATCCCAAATGGCACCCTTTTCCCTATATAGTGTACTCCTTTTGACCAGAGCCCATAGGGCTATAGGGCATTAAATAGGTAATAGGGTGCGATTTAGGACGCAGCCTAAGATTTGGCCTTGAGAGGGATTTGAGAGATAGCAGGACCCCTCACTGGTAAAATACTCTCATCTCCCCTCGCATTAACGTATTTCTATTTGTCAAAATCACAACTTACACATCAGACCTGTTATTTGTCATGACAAAAGGGTATGAGATGTCACACACTGCCTGACAGGCGTAGAGGGTGAAGACATGACAACAAACAAAGAGGTGAAAGCTCTTGCTTTTCAAACAATGTGTCTGGCAGGAGTTCCGGTTGCAACCCCTCCTAGTCGGAGTGCTCCGAGCGGCCCTGTATCACCCTGGTTCAGCGAGCTAGCTATTCATCCTCTAAATGTATTTTAATGAGGGCCTGGTGAACTTGTATGTGATTCTGATTAAGGTCTCTGGATGCTGGCCTGGGTTGTTCTGTTATGGCTTAGTCCTCCCTGGTAGCCGGTGCCAGCTCCAATAATGTTTACTCAGTTGAATAACATAGCATGAGAAAGTCCAGCGCTGCCCATCTCTACCATGACTAGCCTCTGTTGGGTTCTTTAAAACCTTTATGAGTGTGCACACACACACACACACATACACACACACCCACTCACACAGCTATGTCTTACTATACTTGTGAGGACTTTTTGGGGACCAACAATCGATTCCCATTCAAATTCCTATTTTCCCTAAGCCCTAACCCTAAACCGAACCTAACACACACACACACCCAAAAGCTGAAACAAACAAGCTGTATGGTGGGAAATCTTTCACACAGTTTTCCTCCAATCACCTGGCTCTCTCTGTATTAACACAAGACTGAAGCGATTTTTTTAACACAGAAGTCCCAAAAATAACAAGTGGTATAACACCTTCTATCATCTGTCTCTCAGTCTGTCTGTCTCTCAGTCTGTCTGTCTCTCAGTCTGTCTGTCTCTCAGTCTGTCTGTCTCTCAGTCTGTCTGTCTCTCAGTCCGTCTGTCTCTCAGTCTGTCTCTCAGTCTGTCTGTCTCTCAGTCTGTCTGTCTCTCAGTCAGTCTGTCTCTCAGTCTGTCTGTCTCTCAGTCTATCTGTCTCTCAGTCTATCTGTCTCTCAGTCTGTCTGTCTATCAGTCTGTCTATCAGTCAGTCTGTATATTAGTCTGTCTACCTATCTATCAGTATGTACCTCAGTCTGCCTCTCAGTCTGTCTATCAGACTGTTTCTCAGTCAGTCTGTCTGTCTATTTTTCTCTGTCTGTCTGTCTGTCTGTCTGTCTGTCTGTCTGTCTGTCTGTCTGTCTGTCTCTCAGTCAGTCTGTTTATCAGTCTGTCTGTCTGTCTGTCTGTCTGTCTGTCTGTCTGTCTGTCTGTCTCTCAGTCAGTCTGTTTATCAGTCTGTCTCTCAGTCTGTCTGTTTCTCAGTCTGTCTGTCTATCAGTCTGTCTCTCAGTCTATCTGTCTCTCAGTCTATCTGTCTCTCAGTCTGTCTGTCTCTCAGTCTGTCTCTCAGTCTGTCTGTCTCTCAGTCTGTCTGTCTCTCAGTCAGTCTGTCTCTCAGTCTGTCCGTCTCTCAGTCTGTCTGTCTCTCAGTCTGTCAGTCTGTCTGTCTGTCTGTCTGTCTGTCTGTCTGTCTGTCTGTCTGTCTGTCTGTCTGTCTGTCTGTCTGTCTCTCAGTCTTCTCTCAGTCTGTCTCTTTCTCATTCTGTCTGTCTCTCAGTCTGTCTCTCAGTGTCTCAGTCTATCTCTCAGTCAGTCTGTCTCTCAGTCTGTCTGTCTCTCAGTCTATCTATCTATCTATCTATCTATCTATCTATCTATCTATCTATCTATCTATCTATCTATCTATCTATCTATCTATCTATCTATCTATCTATCTATCTATCTATCTATCTATCTATCTATCTATCTATCTGTCTGTCTATCTATCTGTCTGTCTGTCTGTCTGTCTGTCTGTCTGTCTGTCTGTCTGTCTGTCTGTCTGTCTGTCTGTCTGTCTGTCTGTCTGTCTCTCAGTCTGTCTCTTTCTCATTCTGTCTGTCTCTCAGTCTGTCTCTCAGTCTCTCAATCTATCTCTCAGTCTGTCTGTCTCTCAGTCTGTCTGTCTCTCAGTCTATCTGTCTCTCAGTCTATCTGTCTCTCAGTCTGTCTGTCTATCAGTCTGTCTGTATCTCAGTCTGTCTGTCTATCAGTCTGTCTATCAGTCAGTCTGTATATTAGTCTGTCTACCTATCTATCAGTATGTACCTCAGTCTGCCTCTCAGTCTGTCTATCAGACTGTTTCTCAGTCAGTCTGTCTGTCTGTCTATTTTTCTGTCTGTCTGTCTGTCTGTCTGTCTGTCTGTCTGTCTGTCTGTCTGTCTGTCTGTCTGTCTGTCTGTCTGTCTGTCTGTCTGTCTGTCTGTCAGTCTGTCTGTCTATCAGTCTGTCTCTCAGTCTGTCTCTCAGTCTGTCTGTCTATGTCTGTCTGTATCTCAGTCTGTCTGTCTCTCAGTCTGTCTATCAGTCAGTCTGTATATTAGTCTGTCTACCTTTCTATCAGTATGTACCTCAGTCTGCCTCTCAGTCTGTCTATCAGACTGTTTCTCAGTCAGTCTGTCTGTCTGTCTATTTTTCTGTCTGTCTGTCTGTCTGTCTGTCTGTCTGTCTGTCTGTCTGTCTGTCTGTCTGTCTGTCTGTCTGTCTGTCTGTCTGTCTGTCTGTCAGTCAGTCAGTCAGTCTGTCTATCAGTCTGTCTCTCAGTCTGTCTCTCAGTCTGTCTGTCTGTCTGTCTGTCTCTCAGTCTGTCTGTCTCTCAGTCTGTCTGTCTCTCAGTCTGTTTCTCAGTCTGTCTGTCTCTCAGTCTGTCTGTCTCTCAGTCTGTCTGTCTATCAGTCTGTCTCTCAGTCAGTCTGTCTATCAGTCTGTCTCTCAGTCAGTCTGTCTATCAGTCTGTCAGTCTGTCTGTCTGTCTGTCTGTCTGTCTGTCTGTCTGTCTGTCTGTCTGTCTGTCTCTCAGTCTTCTCTCAGTCTGTCTCTTTCTCATTCTGTCTGTCTCTCAGTCTGTCTCTCAGTCTCTCAGTCTATCTCTCAGTCAGTCTGTCTCTCAGTCTATCTATCTATATATCTATCTATCTATCTATCTATCTATCTATCTATCTATCTATCTATCTATCTATCTATCTATCTATCTATCTATCTATCTATCTATCTATCTATCTATCTATCTGTCTGTCTGTCTGTCTGTCTGTCTGTCTGTCTGTCTGTCTGTCTGTCTGTCTGTCTGTCTGTCTGTCTGTCTGTCTGTCTGTCTATCTATCAGTCTGTCTATCAGTCTGTTTCTCAGTCAGTCTGTCTATCAGTCTGTCTCTCAGTCTGTCTCTCAGTCTGTCTGTCTGTCTGTCTGTCTGTCTGTCTGTCTGTCTGTCTGTCTGTCTGTCTGTCTGTCTGTCTGTCTGTCTGTCAGTCTGTCTGTCTATCAGTCTGTCTCTCAGTCTGTCTATCAGTCTGTTTCTCAGTCAGTCTGTCTATCAGTCTGTCTCTCAGTCTGTCTCTCAGTCTGTCTCTCTGTCTGTCTGTCTATCAGTCTGTCTCTCAGTCAGTCTGTCATCAGTCTGTTTCTCAATCAGTCTGTCTATCAGTCAGTCTGTCTGTCTGTCAGTCTGTTTCTCAGTCAGTCTGTCTCTCAGTCTGTCTCTCAGTCTGTCTGTCTGTCTGTCTGTCTGTCTGTCTGTCTGTCTGTCTGTCTGTCTGTCTCTCAGTCTGTCTGTATATCAGTCTGTCTCTCAGTCTGTCTGTCTCTCAGTCTATCTGTCTCTCAGTCTATCTGTCTCTCAGTCTGTCTGTCTCTCAGTCTGTCTGTTTCTCAGTCTGTCTGTCTATCAGTCTGTCTCTCAGTCTCTCTGTCTATCTGTCTCTCAGTCTGTTTCTCAGTCTGTCTGTCTCTCAGTCTGTCTGTCTCTCAGTCTGTCTGTCTATCAGTCTGTCTCTCAGTCAGTCTGTCTATCAGTCTGTCTCTCAGTCAGTCTGTCTATCAGTCTGTCAGTCTGTCTGTTTGTCTGTCTGTCTGTCTGTCTGTCTGTCTGTCTGTCTGTCTGTCTGTCTGTCTGTCTGTCTGTCTGTCTGTCTGTCTGTCTCTCAGTCTTCTCTCAGTCTGTCTCTTTCTCATTCTGTCTGTCTCTCAGTCTGTCTCTCAGTCTCTCAGTCTATCTCTCAGTCAGTCTGTCTCTCAGTCTGTCTGTCTCTCAGTCTATCTATCTATCTATCTATCTATCTATCTATCTATCTATCTATCTATCTATCGTCGATCGATCTATCTATCTGTCTATCTATCTATCTAGTCTGTCTGTCTGTCTGTCTCTCTGTCTGTCTGTCTATCTGTCTGTTTGTCTGTCTGTCTGTCTGTCTGTCTGTCTGTCTGTCTGTCTGTCTGTCTGTCTGTCTGTCTGTCTGTCTGTCTGTCTGTCTGTCTGTCTGTCTGTCTGTCTGTCTGTCTGTCTATCTCATCAGTCTGTCTACCTCAGTCTGTTTCTCAGTCAGTCTGTCTATCAGTCTGTCTCTCAGTCTGTCTCTCAGTCTGTCTCTCTGTCTGTCTGTCTATCAGTCTGTCTCTCCAGTCAGTCTATCTACTCGTCTGTTTCTCAATCGTCTGTCTATCGGTCGTCTGTCTGTCTGTCGTCTGTTTCTCAGTCAGTCTGTCTCTCAGTCTGTCTCTCAGTCTGTCTCTCAGTCTGTCTGTCTGTCTGTCTGTCTGTCTGTCTGTCTCT
>NW_025534548.1:2500-7500 GCF_020615455.1 Coregonus clupeaformis | reverse complement strand
GTCAGTCTGTCTATCAGTCTGTCTCTCAGTCTGTCTGTCTCTCAGTCTGTCTGTCTATCAGTATGTCTCTCAGTCTATCTCTCAGTCTCTCAGTCTATATCTTAGTCTGTCTGTCTCTCAGTCTGTCTCTCAGTCTGTCTGTCTCTCAGTCTGTCTGTCTCTCAGTCTATCTGTCTCTCAGTCTGTCTGTCTATCAGTCTGTCTCTCAGTCAGTCTGTCTATCAGTCTGTCTCTCAGTCAGTCTGTCTCTCAGTCTGTCTATCAGTCTATCAGTATGTCTCTCAGTCTCTCAGTCTATCTCTCAGTCTATCTCTCAGTCCATCTGTCTCTCAGTCTGTCTGTCTCTCAGTCTGTCTGTCTCTCAGTCTGTCTGTCTCTCAGTCTGTCTCTCAGTCTGTCTGTCTATCAGTCTGTCTGTCTCTCAATCTGTCTGTCTTTCAGTCAGTCTGTATATCAGTCTGTCTCTCAGACAGTATGCCTATCTGTCTCTCAGTCAGTCTGTCTATCAGTCTGTCTATCTATAAGTCTGTCTATCAGTCTGTCTGTCTATCAGACTGTCTGTCTGTCTATCAGACTGTCTGTCTATCAGACTGTCTCTCAGTCTATCTCTCAGTCTGTCTGTCTCTCAGTCTGTCTGTCTATCAGTGTATCTCTCAGTGTATCTCTCAGTCTCTCAGTCTATCTCTCAGTCTATCTCTTAGTCTGTCTGTCTCTCAGTCTGTCTCTCAGTCTGTCTGTCTCTCAGTCTGTCTCTCAGTTGTTCTGTCTCTCAGTCTGTATGTCTCTCAGTCTGTCTCATTCAGTTTGTTCTGTCTCTCAGTCTGTATTCTCTCAGTCTGTCTGTATATCAGTCTGTATGTCTCTCAGTCTGTCTGTATATCAGTCTGTCTCTCAGTCAGTATGTCTATCAGTCTGTCTCTCAGTCAGTCTGTCTATCAGTCTGTCTCTCAGTCAGTCTGTCTATCAGTCTGTCTCTCAGTCAGTCTGTCTATCAGTCTGTCTCTCAGTCAGTCTGTCTATCAGTATGTCTCTCAGTCTGTCTCTCAGTCTCTCAGTCTATGTCTCAGTCTCTCAGTCTATCTCTTAGTCTGTCTGTCTCTCAGTCGATCTGTCTCTCAGTCTGTCTCTCATCCTGTCCGTCTCTCAGTCTGTCTCTCAGTTGTTCTGTCTCTCAGTCTGTACGTCTCTCAGTCTGTCTGTATATCAGTCTGTCTCTCAGTCTGTCTGTCTATCAGTCTGTCTCTCAGTCAGTCTGTCTATCAGTCTGTCTCTCAGTCAGTCTGTCTATCAGTCTGTCTCTCAGTCAGTCTGTCTATCAGTCTGTCTCTCAGTCAGTCTGTCTCTCAGTCTATCAGTCTGTATTTCTATTAGTCAGTCTATCAGTATGTCTCTCAGTCTGTCTCTCAGTCTCTCAGTCTATGTCTCAGTCTCTCAGTCTATCTCTCAGTCTATCTCTCAGTCCGTCTGTCTCTCAGTCTCTCAGTCTATCTCTCAGTCTATCTCTTAGTCTGTATGTCTCTCAGTCTGTCTGTCTCTCAGTCTGTCTCTCAGTCTGTCTGTCTCTCAGTCTGTCTCTCAGTTGTTCTGTCTCTCAGTCTGTATGTCTCTCAGTCTGTCTGTATATCAGTCTGTATGTCTCTCAGTCTGTCTGTATATCAGTCTGTCTCTCAGTCAGTCTGTCTATCAGTCTGTCTCTCTCAGTCAGTCTGTCTATCAGTCTGTCTCTCCAGTCAGTCTGTCTATCAGTCTGTCTCTCAGTCCAGTCTGTCTATCAGTCTGTCTCTCAGTCGGTCTGTCTCTCAGTCTATCAGTCTGTATTTTCTATTAGTGGGTCTATCAGTATGTCTCTCAGTCTCGCTCTCTCAGTCTCTCCGGGTCTATGTCTCAGTCTCTCAGTCTATCTCTCCAGTCTGTCTGTCTCTCAGTCTGTCTGTCTATCAGTGTACTTCTCTCAGTGTATCTCTCAGTCTCTCAGTCTATCTCTCCCATTATCTCTTAGTCTGTCTGTCTCTCAGTCTGTCTCTCGGGTCTGTCTGTCTCCCAGTCTGTCTCTCGGTTGTTCTGTCCTCTCAGTCTGTATGTCTCTCAGTCTGTCTGTATATCAGTCTGTATGTCCTCTCAGTCTGTCTGTATATCAGTCTGTCTCTCAGTCAGTATGTCTATCAGTCTGTCTCAGTCACGTCTGTCCTATCGTCTGTCTCTCTCCAGTCAGTCTGTCTATTCTGTCCGTCTCAGTCAGTCTGTCTATCAGTCTGTCTCTCAGTCAGTCTGTCTATCAGTATGTCTCTCAGTCTGTCTCTCCAGTCTCTCAGTCTATGTCTCAGTCTCTCAGTCTATCTCTTAGTCTGTCTGTGTCTCTCAGTCGATCTGTCTCTCAGTCTGTCTCTCATCCTGTCTGTCTCTCAGTCTGTCTCTCCAGTTGTTCTGTCTCTCTCAGTCTGTCGTCTCTCAGTCTGTCTGTATATCAGGTCTGTATGTCTCAGTCTGTCTGTATATCATCTGTCTCTCAGTCAGTCTGTCTATCAGTATGTCTCTCAGTCTGTCTCTCAGTCTCTCAGTCTATGTCTCAGTCTCTCAGTCTATCTCTTAGTCTGTGCTATCTCTCAGTCGAGTCTGTCTCTCAGTTCCCTGTCTCTCAGTCTGTCTGTCTCTCAGTCTGTCTCTCAGTTGTTCTAGTCTCTCTCAGTCTGTATGTCCTCTCAGTCTGTCCTCTATATCAGTCTTGTGTGTCTCAGTCTGTCTGTATATCAGTCTGTATGTCTCTCAGTCTGTCTGTATATCAGTCTGTCTCTCAGTCAGTCTGTCTATCAGTCCCTGTCTCTCAGTCAGTCTGTCTATCAGTCTGTCTCTCAGTCAGTCTGTCTACTCAGTCTGTCTCTCTAGTCAGTCTGTCTATCAGTCTGTCTCTCAGTCAGTCTGTCTCTCAGTCTATCGGTCTGTATTTCTATTAGTCAGTCTATCAGTATGTCTCTCTAGTCCTGTCTCTCAGTCTCTCAGTCTATGTCTCGGTCTCTCAGTCTATCTCTCAGTCTATCTCTCAGTCCAGTCTGTCTCTCAGTCTCTCCGGTCTATCTCTCAGTCTATCTCTTAGTCTGTATGTCTCTCTCCAGTCTGTCTGTCTCTCTCTGCTCTTTCTCCAGTCTGTCTGTCTCTCAGTCTGTCTCTCGGTTGTTCTGTCTCTCAGTCTGTATGTATCTCAGTCTGTCTGTATATCCCAGTCTGTATGTCTCTCAGTCTGTCTGCATATACAGTCTGTCTCTTCCAGTCTGTCTGTCTCTCGGGGTCTGTCTCTCAGTTGTTCTGTCTCTCAGTCTGTGTCGGTATCTCAGTCTGTCTGTATATCAGTCTGTATGTCTCTCAGTCTGTCTGTATATCAGTCTGTCTCTCTAGTCGGGTCTGTCCTATCAGTCTGTCTCTCAGTCGAGTCTGTCTATCAGTCTGTCTCTCAGTCAGTCTTTCTCTATCGGTCTGTCTCTGTCAGTATGTCTATCAGTCTGTCTCTCAGTCAGTCTGTCTCTCAGTCTATCAGTCTGTATTTCTATAAGTCAGTCTATCAGTATGTCTCTCAGTCTGTCTCTCCCAGTCTCTCCAGTCTATGTCTCAGTCTCTCAGTCCTATCTCTCAGTCTATCTCTCAGTCCGTCTTCTCTCATGTGCCTGTCTGTCTAACAGTCAGTATGTCTCTCAGTCAGTCTGTCTCTCAGTCTGTCTCTCGTCTGTCTCTCAGTCTGTCTCTCAGTCAGTCCATCTACTAAGTATGACTACTCTACGATCCCTATCAGTCTGTCTATCTCTGTCTACCTCAGTATGTCTCTCAGTCTCAGTCTATCGCTCAGTCTGTCTCTACTGTCTGTCTGTCTCTCCTAGTCTGTCTTGTCTCTCAGTCTGTCTGCTCTTTGTCTCTCGGTCTGTCTTTCAGTCTGTCTCTCAGTCTGTATCTCTCGCCTTTTTCTCTCTTGCGCCTCCTGGGAAGGCTTATCTGGGACACAGGGTGCACGGCCGGGCGTGGCCAGAAGGAAGAGCCGGATAAAGTGGGAACACAAGTGAGATTCCAAGAGTCCCCGGGCCAGACTACTGTTGAGACAGAAAGAGAGGGGATTGAGAAAGAGGAGGACTGGGTCGAACTAGCGTGACGTGAAAGAGAGAGGTTGTGTTCAGGAATATGCAGTCTTGGGTAAGCGCTGCATCAGACCCTTCGCGGTCAGGTTTTACTCAATAAAAATACATTATATCGAAAGAGAGGATTGAGAAAGAGAGACGGGGTGGGATTAGTGTGAGGTGAAAGAAATGTTGTGTTTAAAACACTCAGAGAGCAAGACAGGAGGTTTGTGTGGGACTAGACTTTGAGCTCGGACAAGAGATTGGCAGGGTTCAGTTTACAGAGAAAATTGATTCTTAAGTAGTTCAAAGTAGTTCAAAAGTAGTCTATGCACACAAACTTTACAGGTGCAGAGTATAAACAAAGGTCTTGCTGGAAATGGAGGGAACAAACGACATGTGGATCAGACCAGCATCACGTGCAGACAGAGTACAACAGTACACACTTGCGGATTAGCGCTGAGGAAGTCTGTCCCCAACAGATGAGCAGCATGGGACACGGCTTGAGAGAGACAGATCCCCCATTAGACAAACCCCTCATTCACCACAGCTGCATAACACCAGCAAGAGACACAGACAGAGATGCCCTAATTGGGCAAAAAAAAGAAAGACAAATCGAGCGAGCTGTCCCAGCGTTCTCCTAACAAAGCCGACATGTAAACACAGGCGGTGGCAAACCACCCAGCAATCTATTAACGCGCTGGCCAGAGAGGAGGGGGCGCCGGGGCGAGTGGAGGAAACGGCCCATCTATTATCCTAGAAACGGATCTGCTCTATTAGCATATAAGCTCAAAGAGGCCTTGAGTGTGGAGTAATTTGGGGGGCTGCACGAGTACATGACGTATCCCTGTGTCAGGGGCTATCACTTTAATTAGGGTGCATCCATAATGGCACCCCTACTCC